>NC_056746.1:644910598-645168004 GCF_019279795.1 Protopterus annectens
TTTACTAAGTTAAACCATTTGTTGGCATGAAATCTGTTTGCCTTACAAACACAAGGTGCAGGGTTTGAGTCTCACAAGGGATAATTGGCTAGGCTTAAAATGGCTCGCAAGGGCAGTTAGCTTAGTACTAATCTATGACCCTTAGGGTTGGGAGGGTGGCCTAATGGTTAAGGTGCTTGCCTTGCAAGCACAAGGTGCAGGGTTTGAGTCTCACAAGGGATAATTGGCTAGGCTTAAAATGGCTCGCAAGGGCAATTAGCTTAGTACTAATCTATGAACCTATGAACTAGCCACCATCTTAAAACAGATACACAATACCTTGTTGTATAGGTGCTCAGATATTTCTTGAACATGTGGTGTGAGTTCTACTCCTTTATTTCTGGTAATAATTTGTTCCACAAGGCAATGCCAAATCCAGAGAAGGCATGTGCACCAATAACCATTTTAAAAATAGGCCAATGAAGAGAAATTCAACTCTTCTTGGCTGTTCCTTAGAGAATGAGCATGTTTAAAAATAAGGGGTTTTCTTTTTTAGAAGTGGACAGCACCCCTCTTTTAAAACTCTGAACAAAAGGGAATCATAATGTGATCTTTCTGTTACAGGATACCCACTGGGGCTTTTAGCAGGTGGGCATGATCATCTATACATGCTGTTTTCTAATATTTGTAAACTGAGCAAGACTGGAAGAGAGAAAATCAAGTAAGGAGAGTTATTTGAGTCTGGGGGTGAGGACAGAGTTTTAGTTGGGAGAATACCTTGCTGTTTATTTTACCTGTATGAATAGGATAGGAAAGGATAGGGAAGGATCTATTATGAGGCCTATTTATTTATATTTAGAAACATATGGAACATAGTTTTGAATATCTGTAATGGCAAGGACAGGTACACCTGAGGGAGCTTGTGGGGAGAGGAAAAGAGCATATTATTAGTCTTTTTGTGGCTGATTTAACATTTTGCTGAAATAAGCCCATGAGCACAGCACAGAGGACTATTGAAGCTGACAGTGTAGTTCACAGGTGTGTTTACTGGCTTGAAGTAAAAGATCACCACCACCCTAAAGTGTGACATTAAAGTTAAATCAGTACACTGTTGCACACTAGACAATCAAACAATGGGATCATAAAATGCCTAGGCATATACACCTTTAAGGAGACAAAGTTAAAAGGTCTTGCCAACCTTCTCAAGCATTTAATGGTGCTCACCTCCTAAACTGAGCAGGACCATGCATGATAACCACGGTGAAAATTTGTGTCACCCATCCAGTCATCAAAACCAGCCTGAAAGGTAGCCAAAGCAGTACTTTGTAGTGGTACCTTATTCCATAGGCTATGAATTTGTTGAACTTGGAGCCTCTCTCTACAGTCAGTCAGTCTTGTTGGCGAATACTGAAGTCCTTAGTGTGGGTGTTTGTAGAACCACTGGATTCGCAAAGAAATATGAGGTCAAAGAGGATTGGGTCTTTCATGGCTCAAAGAGCTAGACATAAGTCACCTCTCAGCAACCTCCAGGCTTCAGAGTATATCTACTGGTGTAAAGGTAGGATTCAAGACCTTTAATTTTCTTGTTTAGAAATCTCTGTAGCCTTTTAAGTTGAGTGATATACTTTGATTTGTACATACAAAAGGGGGTACTCTATTCCAACGATGGGTCTCATGAGGAAAGAGTACAATGGTCAGATAACTTCTTTGGATCTTGAAGGCATTCCCTTGGAAATTAACTGGTAACTGGGCAAGATAAAAGAATTTCTTGACTATGGTGGAAATATGATTATCAAAATCAGGCAGAGAGTTATCCACAAAAGTATCTAGGTCTCTTATGACCATAACTGTCTGAAGAATATCATTTATATCATATGAGGTGGAAGCAATTTTCCTGCCAACTACTATGTCACATTTTAGTTCGAGACGCCACTTATGTGCATATGTGCAGTGGACAATACATTTTCATAGCCACATTGTTCGGGAACAAAGATAAGACTTCAACAACATTTGTATATATTAAACTTGATTAACATAAACAAACAAAATGGGATTGGATCAGACAGCACTCAACAATGCTGGGGCAATCCATATATATATATTGCCGTGTCTGTAAGTGTATATAAATATAGACATACACAATATTTACAGACTGAATCACTGATGGATACTTGCATCAAGATTAAGTACATAATTTGCACGTTTACAGTCTTGTTCACAAAGTTAAAAATACATAAAGTGTTTTTGCAAGGAGGCAAGTCCCAGTACTCCACACCCATAGATTTGTAATATATAACTCTGAGATCACACAACAGTGGAGGTAAATGCAAATCACTAAACCATTATCCAATGTTATAGAGTACAACAGACCTAACCATTAAGGCAGGCAAGCCATTCCTGCACCCTCCACAAGACTAAGTAACACGGGAGAGAAGTACAAACATTCTTACCACAACTATTATCATACGAGTGAAGGAATGCATCAAAGTAAACTTTGTAAAAAAAATGTACTTTGACGTAATGAGAATTGATCAGTAAAGTGACTATATACACATCCATCCATCCTCAACCCCTTTTTCCCATTTTGCACATGGGGTCTGGGTGTCCACTTCAGCAATGATAATCATCTCAAGCCAAGGTTTACACTGCTGGGTGGACAGCCCTGCCACAGTAGTTCATTCGTACCACTCACTTGCGCGCACACACAGCCAATTTTAGAGTGTCCAATCCACCTACTGTATGTCTTTGGAATGTGGGAGGAAACCCACATGACCACAGTCTGCAGAGAAGGCACCCTGTGAGGTGACAATGCTAATCCCTGTACCACCCTGACTACATATATCGATATTACGTTTTGTTTTTACTGGTAGGGTCAGACATCGCTTTACAGACCAGGCAGCAGTCATCTCCAAGTAAATTACAAGAAACAGAACACAATTACTTCCTGAAGCCTTTTCTTTTTTTTTTTTTTTTAAATTTCAGGTTTTAGAACCCTATGATTTTTTTTTTCTTGTAAAGAATCAGGTGCCTTGTTTGAAAGCATTAAAACACAGCTCTATATTCAATAATGGGTTTAATCGGTGAGGTATAAAGTAATACAAAGACCTCCCAGAGTGACAACACATGCAATTTACAATTAGATGTGCTACAAAACATGATTTTTTTTTACTTTAATAGATTACTCAAAGTTTAAATGGTCTGCCATTGTTCCTAAATCATTAATGGCGGTTGTGTTACTATTTTTTTTTTTTTTTTGCAATTAAAACTTGCATCCTTTTTGCCAACTCCCACAATGCTACAATTCAGTGACACTATCACTGGGACTGGACAACATCCCAGGCTGCGTTTTACACAAACTTCAGAACGAACTGGCTCCCCACCTAAGCACCATGTTCAATCATAGTCTCGCGTCAGGCTTTGTGCCCAATGAATGGTGCACAGCAACAGTTATCCCACTCCGCAAAGGGGAAGCCACCACTGATCCTGGGAACTATTGACCTAGTAGCCTAACGAGCATGGTCTGGAAGGCCATGGAATGTGTCATCATGGAACTCAAACAAACACATTGGTAACCTCCAAACTCTGGACCCCACTCAGTTCGGGTTTGTGAAAGGCAGATCTTGCCTTCTGAACCTGGTCGACTTCTTTGAAGCAGTCACCAAAGCCGCAGACTACACAGAGCCTATCTTGACCTCGCCAAGGCTTTTGACACTATCCCCCATTCTGGAATTATAGCTAAACTCACTAAACTAAGTATAAATCCCTACGTCACAAGATGGGTTACCAACTGGCTCACTGACAGAACCTACACTGTAAAAGCTGCAGACTCCAAATCTGACCAAACTAGTGGAAAATGGAGTACCACATGGTTCAGTCCTGGGACCTCTCCTCTTTGGTATCTACTTCTATGAATTGCGGGCTAACACAGAAGGCCTCTGGCCAATGAAGTTTGTAGATGACTGCCAACTAGGAGCCATAGTCAAGTCCCCAAATGATGTGGACATCTTACAGAAGGGCCTCACTGAGACAGATGCCTGTTGTCAGAGGTATGGCCTCAAGCTCAATGCCAAAAGTGCATTGTCATCCCCTTTGATAAATACTCTGTACCCATGAACTACCACATAAATGGCAGTCTACTTAATGCCGAATGTGTGATAAGAGACCTTGGGACCCAGGTGGACAGTAGTCTCTCCTTTGATAACATTGCCACAGTATTTAGGAAATCCTTCTATGTGGCACACCTCATCACAAAAGGGTTCTCATCCAGGAAAAAAGAGGTAATTGTTCCTCTCTACTCAGCACTCATTAGACCCATTGTAGAGTACAATGCCCCTTTTGGAATGTACCTCAAGACATCTGCAGCAGCTGGAAAGGCCACCGAAGTACCTCACAAAGAGGATTACTTGCCTCAAACAGATGCCCTATATGGACAGTCTCAAAGCTTTACTCTGTAGCATATCACTTACTCTGAGGAGATCTCTGCCTAACATATAAAGCTATGTTAAACCCAGAGCTGTTGGACATGCTACACCTAAAGAAATCCCAATCCCTCAGAGCTACACGCTCTAGGGACCTAAACCTTGTCACTACAATAAACAGGACATGCTGGAGGGATAGATTCCTGTCCCAGAGACTTCCTATACTCCGGAACAAGCTACCCATCTATGTCAAGCAAAGTTCCTCATTAGCACTCAAGAAAAATCTTGATGAGTGGATGGGAAATAGGAAATACACCACGGGGATCACGTCTGTAGCTCTGCTCAACAGGGGCACATGAAATTAACTTTCTTGGGTGGCGTACGCCAGAGAACCTTGCTGGCTAGGCTTACTTAGGCCCTTGGGCCGATAGCCTAGTACCTACCTATGAAAGTTAAGTCATTACTACTACATTAGATGTTAATCTTTTGCACACCATGCTTCAGACTTTGGCATCTTTTTTTGATACAGTTATGTTAACCAGACTGCAATCAGACCATCAGGTCCTCAAAATGCATTTCCCTTACCTAATTTAGCAATATCACATAATTTACTAACTATGATGCTGCTGCGTAATCCATTCCCATCCTCTCTCACCCTTACTACCAGTCATTCCTCGCTACAGCTAGAATGATCTTCCTATAAATCCATGCCTTTGCCCAATATAATGTCACCCACCATGCACCCAAACTTCCTTACCCTAAAAGGGCAGCACCACTGGCTGGAACATGGAAATGATTTGCCATCTCAGGTCTACCATGAACACAGATTGTGCTGTCCTGTATCCAACTGTCTAGCAAGAAATTTTTACTCTGCCTCTCATGCTAGCTTGGGTAGTACTTTCACAGAATTCACTTCCTTTTCTTTTAAGCCTTGATTTGCACCAGTAAATCTTTCATTATCTACTTGACTACAGACTGCCCTCGCACAGTACCGGTTGCAACACATTTTTCCACTCTGCAATTCTACCTTCTTCAAGAAAATACTTATTCAAATGCATATTAATTATAAATGCTAGACCTCTTACTGCACATACAATGCAGTTTCTTGATCCATATATTCACTCATTCGTTTCTAAATGGTTGCAAGGGCGTCAAGCCTATCCCAGAAAGCATCATGCGTGTCAGAAGTAAGGCAGAGAACCAGTCCTGGATGGGATACCAGTCCATCACAGGATGCATCTACAGAGACAGGAAGAAAGATGTACACACACACACACACTTATACAAACTTTACAGGAGGATACCGTTACTTTTACCAGACACCTCTTTGTAAGGTGAACACTGTTATAAGGCATGTCCTTACAATCCCCAACACAGCTCTGCAATTCTTCCCATTTTGTGCAGGCTATCATAAGTATTTAATCCTTCTGAACCAAATGCTTTATCCCAGTGCTATACACTTACTATGTTTTTTAGCATACTTTATGAAACAGCAAAATTCCTCATAAGATCTGTACATTTTAGGTTGCATGAGAATCTAGGTTTTTAGATAACTTGCATCCCTTGTGATCCTAAAGACTACGGTCATTTACAAATGCACCACAGACATACCAACTTCATGTCTCACAAGCCCCCACTGTGGTACTGTGTTTAAAACACTAGCACAAGTTCTTCAGACACAACGTTCCCCAAAAAGAATGGAACCAACAAGAATGTCCAACATGTTGAAGTTGAGGTTGCTTCACAGATAGCACGGTCCTGCCCTCCAACAACAGAAACATAACTCGCACATTATCCTTGTGCAGAATATACAGTATGACTATGCCACTGCATATCTTCTAAATACCCCTGCTGTTTCTGAGTACTTTTAGTGTGCAGTGTCACTAAGAACTGTTAACGCTTAAGTGTTTGGCTGACACAAGCAAAAGGAAAAAATTTACAGATTAAACTGTGTGCCAGCAACACAGTGTAGAGGGATAAAGCCCTGACTATGGCCCAAATGACCAGGTTCAATTAGCAGCTCGGGTGTTTATGGTGCTGGCACGGGAGAATGGGTGAACCTATCTTGGAGGGGGAAGGTGTGCACCTGGAGGCACCCCCAGAGTAGATTGCTAATGTAGGATGGTGGGCACATGGGGGAGAGGAAATAGATGAGTTGACATGGTGGCAGGACAATATGCCAGCAAGCCCCATTGCAAGTCTATCTCAATGATGTCATGAGCACTTACAAAGAGTGTTGAATGCAAGGTGTAATAAAAAAACACTGCCAAGAAGCAGTATGATGCTGCCTCCCAGGATCCTCAATCTCATCACTCATCCTGGACAATGGTTGGGAGTATCCCAAGGAAGCTAAGCCAGGTCCAGTATACACAGCGAGTGAGAAGAGGACCTGGGGGCAAGATGATGTTCAACTGTGGGAAGCCAAGACGACAACCCCCACGACAACCCCCCCCAAGAGAGAGAATGTTATCTATTTTGTCTAGATTTAAATGCATTACACTTAGAAAAAAATTGTCAAATCCATATAAAATGATACAGATCAGCTGGCTCACTTCCCAATAGCATGAGCGAATGGACACTGAAACATGCATGTCAATTTCATATGAAGTACTGACTCAAGTGCATACATTTTCACATTAGTTGATAATCACATGTTGTGATACTTGTGTGCACTGTTTCAACTTTAAAGCAAACAAAAGCAGGAAACACAATGTGCAGACAAAATCAAATCTGCAGTATCCTGACTTGAACTGACTCGGCCAACTCGCTGTACATTTACACAAATCTTCAGCCCCTTTTCACCTGTCCCATGAAAACAAAGCTTGTATTGACTGAATCTTATTCAACTACATTAGTAGCGATGAATAATTTTATTGTAATGTGACAAATACCATACAGCTGTTACCCATGTCCCCTCCCAAAATCTACCCTTCCTTCTTATACCTGCACTGTCCACCCAACATTTTTACAGTTTTGCATTCACACTGTATTATTCCATCATTTCTATCTAATGTATGATGCCTCAAAAGTACCTCCCCCCATAAGTGAGTTTAACTACAGCACTCAACAAATTTTTACATGGCTGCATACACTCCATCAGTTTAACTGTGTAAGACTTTGCGCAATATAAATTCCAGATAAAACATTGCTCTGTACACAAGGAGTGTGAACACCTCCTACATGGACTGGCATAATCCCAGCAATACATTATGCTACCCTACCACCACGGCCCTCTCTAGTGATGCACTGAGCAATGTATCCTAGGTGTGACTGTGACCCTTACAAAATTTTCCACCTCCCAAGTTGTAGTCCCTTCAAAAGAGAGTTGCTCCCCCACACATGTGAAAGTATGAAATGCATACTCTAACTGTTGATCCAGTCTGTGAGTCTTTCCATATCATTTTTTAATCTGATTCCCCCTTCGAGCAAACAACCATCTTACTTTGACATTATCTACAAAGATAATTATATCATAATCTGTCCCATTTCACAGTTAGAGACAAACATACTTAGCAGCACAGAACCTGGACACTGATAGCCTACAGAAGACTGAGTAACTACAAAACTGCTTCTTCTTGGGGAATGGATTGTTTTTTTTTTGTCTTGCATGATAGCATACCAGTGCACATCACAGCAGGGAGACCTGATACTTTTGTTGGAGGTGGGATTACACAAACACTAGCAGCAGCCGCATTCTCTTCCACGGACACTGCTGGATGTTGCAAGTTCAAGGGATGAATGGTGGAAAGGGAAGGGAGAAAAATTATTTTACCTCTCCCCTACAGCAGAATATGCACCTGGTTCCAGCTCTCACCCTTGGGTGCATGTGCATGCATGCTTATGTGTATTGTATCTGTCGTATAGGGCAGAGTTATGATCAATAGTTAAGTAAACCATCAACAGAGTGAGCTTTCATGGCAGAAATACAGGAGTACATTGCCAGGCATTTCTCCCAGTCAACCCTAACCAGCAACTACAGGCCAATAGTGATGCAGACACCTTGCATCTGCACCAACAGGCCAACTCTCAACCCTTGCAGATGAGTAAATAGGTAATGTTGTTCTATACACCAGAGTGCCACAGTTCAAAAAAACACTGGGACAAAAAAAAGCTTTAGTGAAATGATCAGGATACCAAAGCAGTCCACAGTAAACTAGACACCGTGCTTTCTTAGTGCCTACACCAAAGAGTGCATGAGGAAACTCTGCACGGACTTGAGTCAGGATCAAGATTTAAACAGAGGACGTGAGATAAAAAAGTGGCAGGCTCAGGGGCTAGATGTACTCTACCAGTGTGAAAAGTGATATCATGAATGCTGGCATAGGACACTCAAGCCCTCGGGTATGGGATCTTCTAAGACAACAAAAATGCCAAACTAGAACAGAATAGAGGATCAACTCAAATACAGACCCCTGAAAAAGACCCCCTGATGTTACTTATTATAGAAATATTAGTACTTCACACTATTATGATATATACTGTATGTAGCACAGATTGTTGCAAAACTGCAACACTGTCCACTTGTATCTTGTTCTGAGCATGCAGAATTCCTGTACAGATTAGTTTCTGCTGCTAAACTACTAACCTAAAGTTTGATGCAAAAACTGAAAGCCCCAGTCCTCCTCCTTTTGGGAAAATGAAGCCGATTATGTTTTACAGTATGTAGTAGAGTCAAACATAAGAAAGATGCAAATGACTCTGGATGGGTTAAGTATATCAATACTCGGAAAGGGGGGGGGACATGCACAAGGTCACACTGCAGGGTAACAAACTAAAATTATTTTAGTATGCCATAGTCAAAAAGATAAGAAACATAAGACCTATTTAGGTGGGCAGACTACGAGGCAAAAACAAGAAAGCACAGAAAGTCTGTATACTAACCAGTAGCTCTTGTCAGATAAGCAGTCTGTGTGCTGGATTCCAGCATAAAATGAATAGGCCGGAAAGCCTGATAACAATATTGCCACAGTTGGGAATCCAGCCAATCAAAAAGCCCTGAAACTGTAAGGGATGCAGCAAACAAAACTGGGAGTTTCCCTGCTGAGATATACCAAATGTCGAATGGAAAATGCTGACACAGGCACTTGGTGACAACGCCTGGGGCCAGACTGGGGAAAAAAAAAAGTGTCATATAAATCAGTGGTCTAAACCACAGCATTCCAATGACAAAGCAATCAAGCTCAGAGAGTACAAACATAGCCAAGCAACTCTGGCAGAAAACAAAGGAAAATGAAAACACAGGAATTGTATTCAGAACAGGCTGACAACATGCCATTAATAGTACATCTAAACAATAGTATCAATCGGCCTTTCCCTTTCTGAATCTTGAAAGCAGAGATGAAATGCTGCTACAGAATGCCTAGGAGTTATAGGCAACAAAATGCTGTGTGTTAGAAACAATTTCAGACAGGATAAATCATGCTGGGATGTGGGTCAGAAATGATCATTTCCTGACTCCTCTCTCTCCCGGCTGCTGAAGCCTATAATGTAGCTCTCCCTTTGACATGATTCTGTTACTGGTTCCTCACATATTAGTACTAAACACACAGCTCAAAGCTAATATGACTAATGTCTTTTACTGGCTTCCTTAAAAGAGTGGGTAAATATGCATTAGTCCATGTAATTACGGTAGTTTCAGGATGTATCCACGTCTGTTAAACTTTTTTTTTTTTCTACTCAAATGAATTTTATTTTGATGAAATAACACTAATTTAATACATTCATAACATTCAATAACCACTTCTGTTAACTTTTATGGATGAAACATGTTCCTTTATTTAGTCACTCCACTATATCTGCAGCTTATCGTTTTAAAATACATGTCAACATAAACCATAGTGTCCAGCTGGTGAATCTGGGAATCTTGAGGCAATGTTACAACTGCCTTATGTATACAGACCACCCACTCCTCCTCCCAACAAGCTCAAATATATGAGAGAGAGATGCAACTATAATAGCCAAACTGGAGGCTGAGCTCTCTCAACCCAACTGACACAGTCAGTCAGGAGGAGAAGGTAACCACACACACCACAAATCCAGTCTCACATAGACCTATCGCAATAGAAAACCAAACACAATTACACAAAAACATACTCGGAGGCTCTAAATAAAAATCTGCCCAAGCAGCAGAGACCTCCAAAGCAGACATCCAAGCAACCGCTACCCCACAACAATACCCACGTATCACATAATTCACAAAGTCAGTGTGCCACACAGTCACAGCCCTTAAGGCTAAACAACACACCTAATACACTTGTAATAGGTGACTCTATTGTCAGACACACTGAAGTCCCACTCACCAGGCTGAGCAAGGAGTAGGTCACTGTAAGCTGCCTGTTGGGTACCAGGATCCGCCACATAACACAAGCACTCAGGTCACTCCAAAGCAGGTACAAATATGACTCCGTCATTGTCCATGCTGGTGTGAATGACCCGAGACGTACCTCCCTGGACTACATGAAGAGAGACAGAGGAGCTCTCGGATCATGTATCCCAGGCCGGTATGACCCTGACCTTGAGTAGCATATCTTACCCTCACCAAGAATGATGCCACAGTATAAAGACAAAATGATCAATTTTAACAACTGACTAAAGTATTGGTGTCATTCAAAGGGGATCCAGTGTCTGTCAGCCTGGGATGACATGCTTGACAAGCCACGATGCTTCGCTAGGGACAGCTTGCACCCGTCACCCCTGGGCTTTCGAATACTGGCGAAGGCTCTTGCCACCCCCATAGTGCCTTTTTTAGGCAAGGCTCAAAAGACAAACCCACCTCCATAGACAACACAAAGAAAAAGAAACTAAGGGTAATGCTGCTCAACGCCAGAAGTCTAAATCTCAAGATGCACGCAGTCGAGGCTCTCCTCAGTATGGAGAACATCGATATCTGTGCAGTAACAGAAACCTGGTTCAAGGCTCCCGAGAGCACCCCAGCACTACCAGGTTATACCTCGTACCATGCTTTTCGGCCCCAAAACTCGGACCAAACCACAAAAGGAGGGGGAGTATCTATATTCAAAGATACCCACACCTCCAGGTTAGTGGCACTGCATGAAGCATCGGAGACCATCCATGTGCAACTAACAGTGGGCAAAACTACCTTTCAGTTTGTAACCTGCTACAGACCATCCTCCCAAACTCAGGAGGCCCCACTCGGCTTTCCTGAGAACACTGGAGAATATGAAGGTCTCTCCAAACACCATTATATTGGGCGACTTCAACTACCCAAACATAGACTGGGAGCACTACTCAAGCCCCAACACCCTCGGCCAATGGTTCCTAGAATTTATAAACTCAAATGCTATGGAACAACTGGTCACCACTCCCACAAGAGGGGAAAACATATTGGACCTGATCATCACCAACATGGGGACTCTATGTTCCATACCAGAGGTATACCCCTCATTGGTAAGATCTGACCATAAATTAATCTCACTGGACATCCATATCCCGTCCCCACCCCCAGCCAAGGAAACCACGATGAAGAACTTCTCAAAAGCAAACTTCACACTTCTCAAAACCGAGGTGGAATCCTTCAAAGCCCCCGAGCCAGTGGAAAATACGGCCCAAACCGCAGAATCCTTTACAAACGCTTTCTATGGACACCTACAGGAATGCATGGATCGTGCCGTCCCAAATAAAACCAAGACTCATTCCTCCAAAGGCAGGAGACCTGTCTGGTGGACCCCAGCCATAAATAAGCTATACAACAGAAGGAGGAAGCTACTACATGATAGAGCAAAATCCCAAAAAGGGAAGGCATCTCTGATCAGTACTAGCAAGAAACTACGATCCCTCATAAAATCATCTAAGGCTAGCTTCAAAAGAAAAATTGCACAAGATGCTAAAGATAATCACAAGGCCTTCTTTAGTTATGTCAGGAACCTGGGTGGCAGCTCCCAGATATGCTCCGAATTAGTTCAAAATGACAAAAAATACACTGAAACCACAGACATTGCCAACATCCTGGTAGACAGGTTCAGTGCTATCTTCTCCCCCCCTTCCCCTTCAAAAGAGCAAATGTCTATCCCAACAGAGTGTAGCCTCCCTGACATCACAGATGCACAGGTGACAGCTGCCCTCTCCAAAGCAAATAACACAGCATCAATGGGACTGGACGGTGGCCAGGGCTGCATCTTGCACGAACTCCAAGAAGAACTGAACTCTCACATAAAGTCACTATTCAGTCTCAGCCTTACTACAGGATATGTACCCAAGGAATGGCGTACAGCAACAGTGGTCCCACTCCACAAAGGTGGTGCCACAACGGACCCTGGAAACTATCGCCCTATAAGCCTGACTAGCCTGGTCTGCAAAGCTATGGAGCGCATCATCATGAAACTCAAAGACATTGGGAACCTCCAAACACTGGATCCTACCCAATTCGGCTTTGTTAAGGGCAGATCTTGCCTCTTGAACCTGGTCGACTTCTTTAGTCACCAAGGCCATAGATGAAGGGAAGGTAGTCCACACAGCCTACATGGACCTCGCAAAAGCCTTCGACACAATACCCCACTCGGGCATCATAAATAAGCTCACCAGCTTAAACATCAACCCCTATGTCACAAGATGGGTTGCAAACTGGCTCAGGGATAGAACCCACATGGTCAGAATTGCAGGTGCCATGTCAGACTCTAAACAAGTTACAAGTGGCGTCCCACAAGGTTCAGTCCTGGGACCTCTCTTGTTCGGTATATATTTCTCTGAGGTACATGCTAACATGGGAGGACTATGGCTCACCAAGTTCGCAGATGACTGCAAACTGGGTGCCATAATTGACTCGCCGACTGACACAAGCATCCTCCAAAAGGGTCTCACAGAGACTGATAACTGGTGCCAGAGCCATGGCCTAAAGCTAAATGCCAAAAAGTGCATAGTCATCCCCTTTGGGAAAAACAAAGTGTCCACAAATTACCACATAGGTGGTAATCCATTAAGTACGGAAGAAGTAATTGGGGATTTGGGGACCCAAGCAGATAGCAATCTCTCCTTTGACAATCACATTGCCAAAGTAGTTAGAAAGACCTTCTATATAGCCCACCTTATCACGAAAGGGTTCACATCTAGATCAAGAGAGGTCATTGTGCCCCTCTACTCATCAGGCCCATAATTGAATACAATGCCCCATTTGGGATGTACCTTACCAGACACCTGCAGCAACTGGAAAGACCACAAAAGTACCTCACCAAGAGGATCAAGGGACTCAGATACCCTATGCAGTTAGGCTAAAGAAACTCCAGCTCTGCTCAGTTGCTTACAGCCTACTCAGAGACAATCTGTGCCTGATGTATAAAGCTATGTCCAGCCCAGAATTAATGGACATGCTCCACCTCAGGAAATCCAAACCCCTTAGAGCTACACGCTCCAGGGACTTAAACCTCAGCACAGAAATAAATAGGACATGCTGGAGGGACAGATTCATATCCCAGAGGCTCCCCTCACTCTGGAACAAAATCCCAATCCATGTTAGGCAGAGTCCCTCCATGACCCTCTTCAAGAGAAATCTTGACGAGTGGATGGGAGATCGTAGGTTTACCCCTGGGATCTCTTCTGTGACCTACTATACAGAGGCACAGTCAACTAATCTAAAAGGGTGGTGAAAGCCAAACACACTCTGGCTAGGCTTATAAATGCCCTAGGGCAGATAGCCTAGTATCAACCTATGAACCTATGAACTCCTGCTGCCTTTTCCCCTGCATGCATTCAGAAGTGAGGTGTGGTAGCTTAGTCATTCACGAGAAGTAACAAGAGTGAATAAAAATTAAGGCCATTTTGTCTGTACCTCATAACAGGGCTGGTAAGGAAAAGTTCAGAAGCTGATTAAGAAGCTGTCCCCGGGGGGGGTGCAGTAGCAGAAAGTATTACAATATATTACTGAACATTAGAAAACTGGCGAGAGAGGATCGCGAACTGAAATGGTGACAGTGAATGTCTCCATATGTGTACACACATGCAGTGGGGATAGGAAGAACTGCACAAGGGGGAGCACAGATGTAAGGTGTTCTTACATCAAACTGAACTATTTTCTTTTGCATCTTTAACAGAAGTAGGTGGATGGATCACACAATTCAGCTGAATGAAATTAAGCTTGAATGGAGCAAGCTAACAACGTCACAAGAAGCCAATGGACTTCTTCATATTTGAAACTGGTGAGTAGTGGTGGGGGGGTCTTGGACTCATCACCAATAAAGCTGTTCACTGTCTATTACTGCATGGTTCTTAAAATTTGCATTTTACCCCTATGAATGGTAGCGTTGCCGCCTCACAGTAAGACGTTGACCGGTTCGACTCTCAGCTAGAGCGTCTTCTGCGTGGAGACATGCGTGAATAGGAGTACCTTCGTTGAAGGCTGTGCGTTAGGGCTGGCAACTCAACATGTAAAAATAAACTGCCAATCATTAGCGGACCGGAATTCCGCTGTGGCGACCCCTAACCGGGAAAAGCCTAAAGACAACAACCCCTATGAATCTATGTATTTTTAATTTCCTAGCCATACACAGTACAACTGGATAGTTTACATAAAAATATACAGATAAATGCAGCTATCAACAGAATGATACAACACACATCAGTAAGAAGAGCTCACCTCTTTCTTGCATCATCTAATCCAATGCATCAAGCCATGTCAGACTCTACAGTGACACTTTTTTGAAGGGTGACAGTCATCCACATAGGTTTTTAGGCAAGCAGAGAGAAAAACTAGACTTGTCAGGCTCTTCCTCTCATCTCACACACACCTACCCCACGGACAGCAGTTCTATTGTATGCAAGTATGATTCCATATACTTCCTTTCTTGATAATAATTTTAGCACTGCTGTTTTATATAATAGATTTATCATGTCCAACTCCTCCCTCCCTTTTCTGCTTCAATTACTGTAATTACAGAAATTCCATCATTGCAATGGAACGCCTGTAAAGTTTCATATTTACCTTAAAGTCATATCAGAATATTTATACTCACATGGACACATTACCATTTCATTAATTTCCCTTTTACTTAATCTGAAAAGCAAAAATAATAGAATTACAAGGAGGAACAAATCTACTATTTTTAACGTCTTCATCAAGTACTCCCTGCCTGTACAATAACCTGACACTTTTTAGGTTTTAGTACGGTAAACTGAGTAACAGGCAATGTATTAATACAAGTTAAAAGCCAAAGTCAAGTACTACTTTTAGATAAATCCCTTGTTAGCTATATATAACGAGAGTTTATGAATTTTACCGGTTATTTTATTTAAATATACAATCAGCACATCTGAATAGATTTTAGTGCTGTTTTTAACAGTGTATTTATCCTGGTTTTCTTTTTGTTAATATGCAGCTTAATGCTGATACCCTCACTTAATCACTACGTACTCCTAGGTGTCAATACTCCCCCCACAAAAATCACAGTGAGCAAAAAAACACAGTTGTGGTGCACCACTGATGCAGAATCTGGAGATATGTGCTGCACAATGCCACTGTACAGACTGGAGATATGTACTACACAATGCCACTATACAGACTGGAAAATATGTGCTACATAAAATGCCACTATACAATGCTCTTGGTAACTTGTTGCCATCTACAGTACTACATATAATTCTGTAAAATGAACAAGGCGTGGTCACACAAGTACTAAAAAGGTAGTATGGATGGTGACAAGACAACAGCAAAAGTACCTGCAAAAAGGGGGGGGGTCTATGAACAAGGACTGGAGTATTGATCTGTATTTATTACAGAACAGAGACAGACAGGACAAGATAAACAGAATCATCTCTGGAGAAATAAAAATTAGGAGACAGAGAAGGAAGTAAAGGGACAGTAGGGGACAGACTAAGCAGATCTATAATGAAGCTTTGTGTTTCCTTTCACCTAGATGGTAACATTGTATTTGAATCATCTGAACTGTCAAACATCAATAATAGAAGATTGTAAAACAGTACAAAATAATCTTTCTTGCAGGGGGAGACAGTTCTCATACACTCCCTGACTTGGAGGCTGTGTCCTCACAAACAAGATCTCTATAAATACTTCTGAGACCCCACAAACTTTGGGACAAGGGAACAGTTTAAAAAATATACAGCTTTCCTTTTTTCTCTAAATCACACAACCTTAGACTAGACATTGCATGACTTGCAACAAAGCAACTGATTTCCAGAACCTTGGACAATGTCCGATAATATAGAGGATTATGACAAGGTCTCCATAGAACAGATGGAACAAGGAAAGGGGAAAAGGAGGAAGAAAATCTGCCTAAAGATGGTTGCAACACGAGCAAACTGTAGGAATTAGCTTATATTTGTTAGAACGGACCTGCACAAAATCTTAATACGCAAAACATTTGGAAATAGTTTCATAGTATAGTACTCCATAGTAATGTAACACCAGACAGTATACAAGACTCAGAGAAGGATTTGAGAAAACCAGTGAAACACTACAATCTAACCCTAGTGGTGCAACAGGTGTCAAGAAGTAAGATGTGTGGCCAACAGTGTCACAACCAAACATCCGTTACAAACTAAAAGACAAGATAGTTACTCTCAAAAAATTAAAGACGTTTACTTCATCTTTAGAGGTGGAAAGACCTTGTAAGTTTTCCCCCATCCCCCGAGTAGTAAAGAGAGTCTAATTTGGGGGTACAGGGTCACAACTTCCTTATGAGGGGGCTAAAACTGCAATCCGTTTTCAGCCTTTGGTTATTTTGTTCTAACCACCAAACTGAGACTTGGGTCAGTAAAGAAATAGCAAGATGCAGCAGATGATGAAGAAGGGAACACATTATAATGGTCAAGATCTCTACCATACCAATAGGAACCACTTAAAGGTATAGCCAATTTACAGAATTTCCCTTTTAAGAGCAGTAAACAGTGTCAAACTGAGTACAATTCTACAAGACCAAAGCTTCTTTTTTCTCATAACCATCAGTGAGGAAAAAGAAGTTATGTACTTACCATAACGTTCCATCTGAGTAGTTAGACTTCATTTGTCATCAACCTGTGAGCTTCAGATCCGGACCGGATCAGAGACGGCAGTTTCACCAGCATCAGATCCCAGCTCCAAGTTCCTCCACTTACCCATACCACTGCATCTCCTTCCTTCCCTCAGATCGAGTTTGCCACCCAACACCTGACCCACAATTAAAGACAAGAGGGCCACAAGAGTACTTCTCTCTTAGTCACTCAAGTGAAAGAACCCAATAATAAGGCCAGGGGGAAGGAGGGAGGGACGGCTGATGACAAATGAAGACCAACTACTCAGACGGAATGTTATGGAAGTACATAACTTCTTTATCTGAAGTAGTTAACTTCATTATGTCATCAACCTGTGGGACAGAGTCCCTAGCTACCATAACCTTGGGATGCCCTCATGGAAGGATATTCCGGAGTACCATGGAGCAAAAGGATGCTCTCCCTCCGGAAACCATGTCCAATTTATAATGAGAAATGAAAGTATGAGATGAGGACCAAGTAGAAGCTGAACAAATATTTGTCCAAGGATACTCTGGACCAAAAAGCAGCGGACATAGCCATAGACCTGGTAGAATGGGCATACCTTTACCTTTGTAAACTTGCAGAATGGAAAGGGAATCTACTTGGCAATTGTCACCTTGGAAACTGGTTTGCCTAGAAAAGGTCTGGCGAAGGACACAAATATTTGGTCAGACTTGCGAAAGGGCCTAGTTCTGTGCAAGTAGAAACATAAATGCCTATTGTACAGCTAACAAATGTAGTTTGCATTCCCCCTGTTCTGAAAATTTGGAAAAAAGACAGGTAGATTGACTGACTGATATTTGATTCTGAAGCTACTTTTGGCAAAAAGAAGGATTAATCTGAAGTGAGACCCTGTCTTTATGAAAAATCATATAAAGGGGGATTTAACAGATAATGCTTGAAGTTCTGACACTCTCCTAGCCAAGGTGATAGCCACTAGGAAAGCCGTTTTCCAAAACGGAAATTTCAAGCCAGAGAGGCAGCCGGCTCGAAGGGCAGAGCAACTAAAGTACAGTTTTGTACCTACCATAAATGTAGATGTTCGAGTGCTAATACAGCTGCAGTCATAACAGATGGGTTCTCCTGCCGTCAGGCGGGTCCTCGATCTGCCGAATTCCAAAGTCTAGGTCCGGGGTCGGTTCCTTTCCTGACGTCAGTGCGACAGGGGTATATAAGACACAGCCGACGCCATTTTCTTCAGTCTTTCTTGCCCCAGATGTCAGGTGCCCCCATAAGGAAGGCAATATATATAAAAAAAAAAAATATATATATATATATATATAAATAATATATAATCATGCATTGCAATATAATCAAAAAACAGTAGTTGCAAGCAAATACATCATAGAAGGATAACCCAATCAAGTTGTAAGATGAGGAGTTAGCCACTAGGTCTGTACCCAGAGGGGAAGGAGGGAGGGAAACCTGTACTGCAGCTGTATTAGCACTCGAACATCTACATTTATGGTAGGTACAAAACTGTACTATGTTCATCGTGCATACAGCTGCAGTCATAACAGATGGGTAGAATCCCAAAGCTACGCACAGGGTGGTAGGCACTAGGTGAAATTGGGAGGAGCCAGAATGCCCTGCAACACAGCAGTGGCAAAGCCTGCTCTAGTTTTGGAGTATAAAGGTAGGTGGGTAGTGTTTAGTGAAGGTATGCACAGCAAGTGGCTGCCTCCAAAATATCTTTGGTAGGGACTCCTCTGAGGAAGGCTGCAGAGGTAGCTGTTGCCCTTGTGGAGTGGGATCTGATGCCTGCAGGTACAGATTTACCATGAAAGGAGTAACAAAACCGTATGCAGTGGCCTATCCATTTTGAAATTGTCTGTTTTGAAATTGGCTTCCCTTGAGCTCCTACAGCATAGGACACAAAGAGTTGTTCTGATTTCCTGAAAGGCTTTGTTCTGTCCAAATAGTAACATAGCTGTCTATGGATGTCTAAGGAATGTAGCAGCCTTTCCCCTTTGTTTTGAGGATTTGGGTAAAAGGTAAGTAAGTGTATGGCCTGATTTAAAGCTACCCTGGATACTACACCTTAGGCATAAATGACGGGTTGGTTCGTAGGGAAACCCTGTCCTGATGGAAGATGAGAAAGGGCTGCACAGCCATGAGGGCTTGTAGTTCCGAAACCCTACGAGCTGAGGTAATGGCCAGAAGGAAAGCTGTTTGCCAGGACATATTGCAAATCTGTTGAGGCAGCTGGTTCAAAGGGAGGCAATGTTAATTTTTCTAGAATGTAATTAAGATCCCAGGCTGGTATTGGTTGTTTCCTTGGCGGTCTTATATTCTTAGCCCCTCTGAGGAACTGTCTTAAGAGTGGGTGAGAGAATAAGGGTGGATCAGTGTTGTATTCTGCAGAAATGGCTGAGGCATGGATTTTGATGGAGGAAAATGAAAGTCCACTGTTCAACAGCTCAGCTAGATACTGTAATATCTGAGGTAAATTCAGTTTTCTAGGATCCTGGCCTTTTTTCTCATTCCAAGCACAAAAGCGTTTCCATTTTGCAGAGTAAGCCTTTCTAGTAGATGGCCTTCTGGCCTCCAAAATGACATCCTGCACCTCCTTGGATAGTAGGGTCTGTTGTGGTGTTAAGGAATTTTCCATGCAGCCAGACTGAGTGTTTTCAGCTGACTGTGAAGAGTTTTGTAGCTGTGCTGAGTCAGTAGAAGAGGCATTAGCGGTAGGGTCCAGGGAGGAGAATGTGTTAGGCTCCTCAGGAGTGGGTACCAGTGTTGTCTTGGCCAGTCTGGAGCAATCAGTATCATCTTCGGTCTGTCTGCTCTTGCTTTCAAGAGCACCTTGGGCAGAAGAGGCAAAGGTGGGAAGGCGTAAACTGTCCGTGCTGCCCAACTGAAAGAAAGGGCGTCCACTCTCCAGGCCTTTGGATGGAATGTCCTTGAGCAGAATTTTGTCAATTGATGATTCCTGTGGGAGGCAAAGAGATCTATGTCTGGCCTTCCCCACGCTTGGATTATATTTGTAAACACTTGGATGCAACTTCCATTCGTGCGGGTCTGTCATATTTCTGCTTAGATTGTCTGCCAGCGAGTTTTCCAAACCTGGCAGGTACTGTGCTTGAAGTTCGATTTGCCATTCCAGAGCCAAGTTAGTTCCAAAGTGACATGGCCAGCCTGCACAGGGGGTATGAATGTGTTCCTCCTTGTTTGTTTATGTACCACATTACTGTGGTGTTGTCTGTTCTTATCAATAATTGCCCTGGATGCAGGAGGTCCTTGAAAGTTGTAATTGCATTTATCACTGCTAGCATTTCCTTTTGATTGATGTGAAGGTGCTTTTCCTTTTGGGACCATTTGCCCTGAATGCACCTGTCTGTCATGTGTGCCCCCCAGGCGTAGTCTGAGGCGTCTGTTGTGATGACTTGATTTGCTTGAGGTTTGCAGAATAGTAGACCTGTGTTTGTTTGGCATGCTTGGGCCCACCATAGAAATTCCTTTTGCAAACATGGGATTAGTGGTATTATTGTTTCCAAACTGTGGCTGTGTTGAGACCATAGGTTTTTTAGGTACCATTGAAGTTTCCCCACATGCAACTTTTCACACTGGATTAGAAGAATGCAAGATGCCATGAAGCCCAGAGCCTGCAGGATTTTCCTTGCAGTTAGCCTGGTACACTTTGCTAGTATTTTGAAGTACTGAGTTAGTTGCCCCTGTTTTTCTGGCGTAAGATAGGCCATCTGGGTGTTTGTGTCCAAGTTGGCACCCAGGAAAATTATTTTCTGAGATGGTGTTAGCCTGGATTTCTCTTTGTTGACTGTGTATCCTAGAGAATTCAATAACCGTGTTACATAAGCCAGATGTTCCAGAAGTATGTGTTTGCTGTCCGCTTGGATCAGGCAGTCGTCCAAATAAGGGTAAATCTGTACCCCTTGAAGTCTGCAGTAGGCAATTACTGATGCCAGGCATTTCGTGAATACTCTGGGCGCAGTAGATAAGCCAAAGGGCAATGCAGAGAATTGATAGTGGATTGAACCTGCAAGAAATCTGAGGTATCTTCTGCAGCTTTGTCTGATTGGGACATGCAGGTATGCCTCCTTGAGGTCCAATGTTACCAGCCAAGACTCCTTGCCCAGCATGGGAAGAAGCTGCTGTAAGGTGAGCATCTTGAATTTTGGTGCAGTAGAAATGTGTTTAGGATGGATAAGTCCAAAATGGGTCTCCAATCGGTTCCCTTCCTTGGTACCAGGAATAGTCTGGAATAAAAACCTTGACCTTGTTCGTGAGTAGGTACCTCATGAATAGCTTTCATGTCCATGAGCTTTGAAATTTGTATTTGTGCCTCTGCCCTTTGATTGTGTGGCAGGTTCGGCATGCCTCTCATTTTTGGAAGAGTGTGAAAATTAAATCTGTAGCCTCTGTTTATAATGTCCAGGATCCATTTGTCTGCTGTGATATGCCAATTTTTTGAAAATGCCAGCTTTCCTCCCAAGGGTGCTGCCAGCTGAGACTTGCTTGGCATGCAAAGGGGAAAGTCACTGGGTTTGTTTCCTGTATTGTTGTGCACTGTCTTCACCACCTCTTGGTGCTGGAGTTTGCCATTGTCTGCCTCTATATGATCCTTGAGATTGTCCTCTGCCCCTTGTGCACCTGTATCTACCTCTTTGGGGCTTGTCCGTTGGCTGGAAAGGACCAGTTTTTTGAAGGCCAATTTCTGCTAAAACGTGGTGGTTGTACCTGTAGAAAAGCTTTGACAGTTTGCATAGATTTAGCTTTTTCTTCCATTTTCCGTAGTATTTCCTCAGCATTAGTACCAAATAATACATCCTTTTGTAAAGGAGCATCTAGTAGTTTAGCTTTAACATGATCAGGCAAGGTTTGTTCCCTAAGCCAGGCATGTCTACGAATGACTGATCCTGTAGCAGCAGCTCTACTTGAGGCCGCTAGAGCATCATAGCCACATTGTAAGGTGTGTTTACCCACTTGTTCTGCACGGTGCATCATATCCTGCAACTCCTTCAAATCTGGTTGTTCAGGTTGTGACATTTTATTCCTTAATTGTGATAACAGAAACTGCTGATATTTAAGCATATGGAACTGACAATTCAAGGCCCTCATGGCTAGGGTGGCCGAGGTATATACCTTTTTTCCCCACCTTTCTAAGGATCTAGACTCTCTTTCGGAAGGTAATGGATTCTTAGCAGTAGAGGCCTTCATTCCCTTGGGGCCTTGAGAAATGGTTTCAGGGTCAGCATTATGGCTTTTGTAAAGAAATTGGTGTGAGTTAGGAACTCTGTAGTACCTATCAGGCTTGACTGGGGCAGGAGGCAGGGAATCTGGATTAAGGCAAGCCTCCGAGTAAACATCATCAAGTATGTCCAAGACAGGAGGAATCGCCAGAGGTCTGTGCTGAGGTAGCAAAAGAAATTCCCTAAGTCTTTTCTTGGAATCTGAAAAATCTTGGCCTTCCCAATGGAAGTGTTCCCTCAAGGTATGCAAGGTTTCCCCGAAAGAGAAATCCTCTGGGGGAGATACAGAAGGAATGGACTGCTCTGCATCAGAATCTTCAAAAGGGGAGTACGAGTGTTCCTCTTCATCAGAATGTTCTGAAATAATGGAGCCCTGGTCAGAAGAGGGAGAATCTTCCTCCACTCTGGGTCTCTTGTCCGGAGGGGGTTGGGAACCCCTGATAAGAGTAATTAAATCCTCAGCCATTTTGAGCATCTGCTTTTTAGGCATGGGACCTGGAGATGGGCCCTGTGCAACAGGCCTCTTGGGATGCATGGCTGGTTCGGACTTAGTAAAGGCCTTTATGGAAAAGGAAGATGAGGGTCTGAAGACACCATGGGTGGAAGTGGACCTGTCCACATTAAGAGGCTCAACACTCACAGTGGCTTCGGTAGCTGTAGTCAGGGTGCGGTCTCTGTTACAGAAGACACTGCCAGAGAAGTGTCGTCGGTAGTCAGGGGCTGCGTAG
The DNA here is from genome assembly GCF_019279795.1 of Protopterus annectens. NCBI lineage: Eukaryota > Metazoa > Chordata > Ceratodontiformes > Protopteridae > Protopterus > Protopterus annectens. The sequence goes on from NC_056746.1 coordinate 644,933,909, forward strand.
GCGCCTCGCTGAGAACCGGACCACGTGTAGTCTGTTTTGGCGTGGTGTCGGTGGAGACCTCACGTGTCGGTCTTTGTCCTTGCGTTATTTGGACAAAATGGTAGTCTGAGTCTCCGACGACATTTTATAATCAAAGGCTTTACCAAAAAAGTGCTGGGCGAACTCCACCCAACACTTAATAGTGCGTTTATTGAAAGTAGCACAAAAGCGACAGCCCGAGACGTCGTGGTCTGGGCCTAAACAAGGTATACAGAGGGAATGGAAATCCTTATGCGGTATTTGCTTCCCACAAGAAATACAATTGTTAACTTTGTCTGACATCGGTCTGAGGCAAGAAAAGTTTCCCCAACGGGGTACTTAACTTTAAAGAAGACTTCGGTTTCCAAATTTTCGTAATTTCAGGAGCTGGCCGACCGGCACTTGCGAACTGCTTCTGCTTCGGGCACCGCGCGGCAAAAAAGACTGAAGAAAATGGTGTTGGCTGTGTCTTATATACCCCTGTCGCACTGACGTCAGGAAAGAAAGCGACAACAACAGAAGCCAGACCTAGACTTTGGAATTCGGCCGACCGAGGACCCGTCTGATGGCAGGAGAACCCATCTGTTATGACTGCAGCTGTATGCACGATGAACATCGCCTGTAAAACTAAGGTAAGGTCCCACGGAGGAGTAGGGTCCTTAACTGGAAGCCTTAAAAGAAAGGTACCTTTAATAAAGGTTTTGCAGAGTCTGCAGGAAGCTAAAGGCCCATATTTTTCACCTACATGGAAATTAGAAATGGCAGCCAGTTGAACTTTCACCGTAGAAGAGCTGGCACCCTGCTGGAAAATGTTTGCTAAAAATTCAAGAACCACTGACACTGGAGCCATAAAAGGATCTAAATCCCTCTGAGAAGCCCAGATAGAAAACGCTTCCATTTGCTACAGTAAACTTTTCTGGTAGACGACTTATGAGCTGCCACCAGAATAGATCTAACAGGGGAAGAAAGTCCAGGAGTCCTGGCAATCAATGGAATTGCAGCAATCAAGCTGTGAGCTTCAGACTGCCCAGGTCTGGAAGGGGAATAAGATCCAGGATCGGATCCAAGGAGGAGCTACCACATGAGACCACAGAGAAACTTGATTTGGCAAGGCCAAAATGGGGCAATGAGGATGACTCTGCTCCCCAACCGACGAGGGTTCTGTAAAAACATTGTCATGAGAGGTAACGGAGGGTATGCATAAAGAAGACTGGGGGGGGGGGCAAGTATGAACCAGAGCGTGTTTGGGGGATTCCCCCTGAGGGGAGATTAGAACAAAGAACTCGCTGCACTTTGGATTGGAAGGAGATGCGAAGAGTTCGCAGCAAGGCTGACCCCACTCGAAGAAGATCTGGTCTGCTACATAAGGATTCAGAGACCACTCGTAAGGCATTCGGATAGTCCTGCTCAATTTGTCCGCTAGTATGTTGGACCGACCGGGAATGTGCACTGCTATCAGAAAACGGTTGGTGGAACGGTTGGTGGAGATCACCCATTCCCACACTCTCATGGCCTCTCGACAAATGGGGTAGGACCTGGTTCCTCCCTGTTTGTTGATATACCAGACCACCGACATATTGTCGGTCTGAATCACAATAGTTCCCAGAGGAAGAAATGCATGAAGGGCTTGCAACACTAATAAGACCACCCTCATCTCCAGAACATTGATATGCAGATTGGTCTCATTCAAGGACCACGTGCCTTGGACTGTTCTGCCCAAGCAATGCCCCCCCATCCTAGCTGGGAGGTGTCCATGGTCACCGTGGCTTGAGGAGGGGCTACAACAAAGGACCATTCTTCTACTATCTCTGGAGAGTGTAGCCACAGGAGAAGGGACTTCCTGCACACCTTGCTTATGCAAATCGAATGTGTCAATGGCGGATCCAATAAGGACCACTGGACTGCCAACGTCCACTGCAGAACCCGCATGTGAAGACTAGCACAAGGAAGAGTGACAGTGGCTGCCATGGATCCTAGGGCTCTTACCACCACCTCAGCTGGGGGACAGGGAGACCGAATAATCGCGAGAACATGAAGAGGAGTCAGAAAGACTTGGGATTGCAAGGTGTCTGTTCTCACCCCTATGTAATCCAGGACCTGAACAGGCTCTAGAGAGGACTTGGCTATATTTATTGTGATGCCCAGCAAGCCTGACAACATCCAGAAATAATCCCTGGCTTGACAGAGTAGATGCCTGGTGGGAGCGGCAAGAAGCCAATCGTCCAGGTGCGGAAAGACCTGTATGCCCTGAAGCCTCAGGTGAGCCGCTACTGTTGCCATGACCTTGATGAACACCCTTGGGGCTGTGGTGAGACCGAAGGGTAGGGCCAGGAACTGGTAGTGACTGGCCCCTAGCTGAAAGCAGAGGAATCTCCTGGAACGTCTGTGCATCTTTATATGGTAGTACGCACCCTGGAGGTCTATTGAGCACATCCAGTCGTTTTCCTGCAGATAAGGCAGGATGGATTGCAGAGTGACCATCCAGAACTTTTCTTTGGCAACTGACAGGTTTAGAGTGGAAAGGTCGAGAATTGGCCTCAAGTCCCCAGTCTTTTTTGGCACCAAAAAGTACCTGGAATAGATGCCTGATCCGGACTGATCTGGGGGGCCAAGCTGGATGGCTCATTTGCTTAGCAGCTTTTGCACTTAGAGCGCTGCTGCCTCCCTTTTTGCCGGTGGAAAGTACAGTTGTGTACCTACCATAAATGTAGATGTTAAGAGTATTCACTGTTGCAGTCATTATACTTTGGTTATTCTGCTGACAGGCTACCCGCAGTCGGCCTGAATTCCAAAGTCCTGGTCCGGCTTCGGTTGCCGTCACCTCTTCCCTGACGTCAGTGCGCCAGGGGTATATAAGATGCAGCAGACACCATTTTCTTCAGTTTTTCTTGCCCCAGATGTCAGGTGCCCCCAAGAAGGTAGGCAATACATATTACTTAAAAAAACATACAGTAAACTAAAAACAATACCTTCATCTACAAGCAAATACACCACATAGGTTGTATAGGATAGAGAAGTATAGATAAGTCCCAGCAAAGAAAGTGGGATGGAGGGTGGGTAACCTGGACTGCAACAGTGAATACACTCGAACATCTACATTTATGGTAGGTATACAACTGTACTATGTTCATTATGTTTCACTGTTGCAGTCATTACACTTGGGTTGAATCCCAAAGCAATAGGGCGGCTGGGTCTAAATAGGCTTAGGAGTGGCTATGAGGCCCAGCAGAACTTCAGTGGCAAACCCTGCTCTGGATTTAGAGCAAATAGGTAAGTGATAATGCTTGGTAAAAGTGTGCACTGAACTCTAAGTTGCCAGTCTGGAGCAATCAGGATCATCTGTGTTTTTTCTTGTCTGGCATTTAGGAGTACCTTTGAAAGGAGAGGCAGTGGCGGGAAGGCATAAACTTTTAGGTTTTTCCAGCTGAACAAAAGAGCATCCACTTTCGATGCTTGTTTGTGATAAGTCCTTGTGCAGAATTTTTGTAGTTGGCAATTCAGTGGGGAGGCAAAAAGCTCTATGTCTGGGCATCCCCATTTTTGCGTTACCATGCTGAAGATTTGTGGATTCAATTTCCATTCGTGAGGGTCCATGATATTTCTGCTTAGATAGTCTGCCAGAGTATTTTTCTTTCCTGGCAGGAATTGTGCTTGCAGGTGAACTTGATACGTTAGAGCTGTGTTCCATAAGGTCATGGCTTGCCTGCACAGGAGATAAGAATGAGTGCCCCTTGATTGTTTATGCACCACATTACTGTGGTGTTGTCTGTCTTTAGTAATAATTGTCCTGGATGCAGAAGGTCCTTGAAAGCTGTTAGGGCATTTTGAACAGCCAACATCTCTTTTTGACTGATGTGAAGATGCATTTGGTCTGTGGTCCACTTGCACTGAATGCATTTTCCTGCCATGTGTGCTCCCCAGGCATAATCAGAGGCATCTGTTGTTAGAGTTTGCCTGGCTGTGGGTTGGGTAAAAGGCTGACCCTTGTTTAGGTGACATGCCTGTGCCCACCATCGAAACTCCTGTTGTAGGCAGGGAATCATTGGTATTACTGCTTCTAAACTGTGTTGAGTCCAAACACTTTTTAGGTACCATTGTAATTTCCTCATATGCAGTCTGGCATATGGTATTAGTAGTATGCATGATGCCATGAATCCCAGGGCCTGCAGAATTTTTCTTGCAGGGAGATGGGACTTTTTTGCCAGTAATTGAAAATATTGAGTTAGTTGAACTTGTTTGTCTGGCATGAGGTAAGCCATCTGGGCCATTGTATTTAAGCTGGCACCCAGGAATATAATCTGTTGCGAGGGCACTAGTTTTGACTTCTTTTCGTTTACTGTGTACCCTAGAGAAATTAGCAACCTTTTTACAAATGCCAGATGCTGTAGAAGAATGTCCTTTGTCTCTGCTTGAATGAGGCAGTCGTCCAGGTATGGATATATTTGAATTCCTTTTTGTCTCCAAAATGTAATTACTGGTGCCAGGCACTTTGTAAAGACCCTGGGCGCCGCAGATAAGCCAAAGGACAGTGCAGAGAATTGGTAGTGCATTGTACCAGCTTTGAATCTGAGGTATCTTCTGCAATTTTGTCTGATACGGACATGCAGGTATGCCTCTGAGGTCCAGAGTAACAAGCTAAGCCTTCTTGCCCAGCATGGGAAGAAGCTGCTGTAATGTCAACATTTTGAATTTCGGAATATCCAGGTAAGTATTCAGAATTGAAAGATCTAGTATGGGCCTCCAGGCCTTGTCCTTTCTGGAGACCAGGAAGAGTCTTGAGTAAAAATCCTTGTCCTTGTTCCTGTTGTGGTACTTTTTGAATAGCTCTCATGTCCATGAGGGCTGAAATTTGTTTTTGTGCCTCTGCCCATTGATTTTGTGGCAGGTCTGGCATTCCTTTTAGCCTTGGTAAAATATGAAAGTGGAACCTGTAACCTTGAGACACAATATTCAGAACCCATTTTTCTTGGGTGATTGTTTGCCAGTTTTGAGAAAAAAGTGCTAGTTTTCCCCCTAAGGGGGCTTCCAAAAGGGACGTGCTTGGTGTACGAAGGGGAAAGTCATTGTGACTGTTTCCTGTAAGGTTGAGACTTGTCCTCACCTCCTTTTGGGGTTGAGGTGCCCCACTGTCATTGTCTGTTTGAGCCTTGGGGTTGAGATCTGCCTCTTGGACGTTTGCCTCTCTGTGGCCTGTCTGACACTGGAAAGGACCATTTCTTTGTTGGCCAATTTCTGCTAAACCGAGGTGGCTGTACCTGTAAGAAATCCTCGACTGTTTGCATAGATTTAGCTTTACCCTCCATTTTCTTTAACACTAACACCTCTTCTGCCTTAACACCAAACAAGGTATCATGCTGTAAAGGAGCATCCAATAACTTTGCCTTAACATGATCAGGTAAACTCTGTTCTTTTAACCAAGGCATGTCTTCGAATCACAGAACCTGTAACAGCGGCTCTACAAGAGGCCTCTAAAGAATCAAAACCACATTGCAGAGCATGTTTTCCCACCTGTTCAACTGCATGCAATAAATCCTGCATTTCTTTACAATAAGGAGCTTCTGAGCTTGCAAGCATTTTCTATTTTAACTGAGCCATTAAATATTGTTGGTACTTAAGTATGCAGCACTGGCAATTTAAAGCTCTTACTGCTAAAGTTGCAGAAGTGTATACTTTCTTCCCCCATCTATCCAAAGCTCTGGAATCTCTGTCAGAGGGTACTGGATTTTTTGCAATGGAAGCCTTAACCCCTTTTGGACCTTGGAAAATAGTTTCTGGATCAGCAGAAGGGTTTTGTATAGAAACTTGTGAGAGTCATAATACCTATCTGGCTTGGCTGGAGCAGAGGGCAAAGAATCAGGAGATAAGCTGGATTCAGAGAACACATCATCCACAATATCTAGCACAGGCGGAATAGCCAGAGGCCTGTGCTGAGGCAATAAAAGGAAATCCCCGAGCCTTTTCTTGGATTCTGAGTAATCCTGACTTTCCCAGTGGAAATGCTCCCTCATGGTATGTAAAGTTTCCCCAAAAGAATAATCCTCAGGAGGAGAGGCTGAAGGGATAGATTCTTCAGCATCAGAGTCCTCATAGGGGGGTAGAGAGTATCCCTGGTCTGAAGAGGAATCAGAGGAAATGGAAACCTGATCAGAGGTATCATAGTCTGTATCTTGCTTAGGCCTTTTCTCAGGAGGAGGGTGGGAACCCCTGATTAGAGTAATGAGGTCTTCGGCCATTTTAAGCATCTGTTTCTTAGGCATGGAGGACTGTCCAGGAGAATGCTGTACTTGTTTCGTTGTCTTTAATGGTACCTTTGTCTTGGCTGTTGTTTTAATGGTAAGTTGTGAAGGTCTGAAAACACCCTCAGAAGCAGATGCCTGCTCAGCGGCTCCGGACCCATCTGAGTGATTAGTTTCCGTAGGCCCAATACCTTGAGTTTCCAGAGGCCTAGTTGTCTCCATGTGGGAGTTGGAAGCGGCCTGTGGCTCTGAGATAGCGGGTGTCGGGCTGCGAAGTGCCTCACTGAGAACTGGCGACTGGCCTAGAAGAGGTTTCGTCGTCGGTTTTGGACCTCGGATGCCTGTCTTTATCCTTGTCTTTGCGTTTTTTCGGTATTGAGGTCGTCGGCTGATCCGACGGCATAGTATAATTGAACCTTCAGCCAAAGTAGTGCAAAGCAAAATCAAAACGTCTTTTTATAGTGCGTTTGTTAAATCTAGCACAAAACCGACAACTAGTGACGTCGTGATCAGGGCCTAGGCATGGAATACAGTAAGAGTGGAAGTCCTTACGAGGTATTTGCTTCCCACAAGAAATGCAATTAACATTTTCTGACATCGGTCTGAGGCAAGAAAAAAGTTTCCCCAATGGGGTACTTGGCTTTATTGAAGACTTTGGATCTGAATTCGACTTCGAAAATCTCAGGAGTCGGCCGACCGGCACTTGCAAACTGCTTCTGCTTCGGGCACGGCACTGCAAGAAAGACAGAAGAAAATGGTGTCGGATGCATCTTATATACCCCTGGCACACTGACGTCAGGGAAGAAGCAACAGCAACAGATGCCAGACCAAGACTTTGGAACTCTGGCCGACTGCGGGACCACCTGATGGCAGGCTAAGCCAAGTGTAATGACTGCAGCAGTGTAACACGATGAACATCTGTGGCTCTGCAAGAAGCCTCTAATGAATCAAAACCACATTGCAGAGCATGCTTTCCCACTTGTTCAGCTGCATGCAATAAATCCTGCATATCCTTATTGTCAGGACATTCTGAGCTTGTAAGCATTTTCTGTTTTAGCAAAGTCATTAGGTAATGTTGATATTTAAACATGTGAAACTAGCAGTTTAAAGCCCTTAAAGCTAAAGTAGCAGAAGTGTAAATTTTTTCCCCATCTATCCAGTGCCCTAGAATCCCTATCAGAGGGAACAGGGTTTTTTTTGGAGTGGAAGCCTTGACCCCTTTGGGACCCTGAGAAATTGTTTCTGGGTCAGCAGCAGGGTTTTTATAAAGAAATTTATGAGAGTCTGGGACCCTGTAGTACCTTATCTGGCTTGACTGGTGCAGGGAGTTAAGAATCAGGAAACAAACTGGATTCAGAAAAAACATCAACATCATCTAGGTACAGGGAGGTAGCAAGGGGCCTGTGCTGAGGTAGTAAAAGAAAGTCTGAGCCTTTTCTTGGATTCTGAATAATCCTGGCTCGCCCAATGGAAATGCTCCCTCATGGTGTGCAAGGTTTCCCCAAAAGAGTAATCCTCAGGAAGAGAGGCTGAAGGGATAGATTCTTCAGCCTCAGAGTCCTCATAGGGAGGAAGAGAATATCCCTGATCTGAAGAGGAATCAGAGGAAATAGAAACCTGGTCAGAGGAGTCATAGTCAGTGTCTTGCCTAGGCCGTTTTTATCAGGAGGGGGATGGGAACCCCTGATCAAAGTAATTAGGTCCTCGGCCATTTTAAGCATCTGTTTCTTTGGCATGGATGACTGTCCAGGAGAATGCTGTACTTGTTTCTTTGTCTTTGATGGTGTTTTAGACTTTGCCTTGGCTGCTGAAGTGGACTTGATAGTAAGCTGTGTAGGTATGAAAACACCTTCAGAAGCCGATGCCTGCTCAAGGTATTGGGCCTACGGAAACTATTCCCTCAGATGGGTCAGGAACCCATCTGAGGGAATAGTTTCCGTAGGCCCAATACCTTGAGTTTCCAGAGGCCTAGCTGTCTCCACATGGGAGTCGGAGGCGGCCTGTGTCTCTGAGGTAGCAGGTGTCAAGGGCTGCGAAAGCACCTCACTGAGAACCAGCGACTGGCCTAGAAGAGGCTTTGTCGGTTTTGGACCTCGGATGCCTGTCCTTTTCATTGTCTTTGTGTTTTTTATGAATTCCGGTCGTCGGCTGTTCTGACGGCATTATGTAGTTAAACTTTTGGCCAAAGTAATGTAAAGCAAAATCAAACCGACGCTTAATACTGCGTTGGTTGAATCTAGCACAAAACCGACAACTAGCGACGTCGTGGTCAGGGTCTAGGCAAGGAATACAGTAAGAGTGAAAATCCTTATGAGGTATTTGCTTCCCACAAGAAATACAATTGTTAACTTTTACTGACATTGGTCTGGAGCAAGAAAAAGTTTCCCCAACGGGGTACTTGGCTTTATTGAAGACTTCGGTTCTGAAATTCAATTTTGAAAATATCAGGAGTCGGCTGACCGGCACTTGCGAACTGCTTTTGCTTCGGGCACCGCGCGGCAAAAAAGACTAAAGAAAATGGCGTTGGCTGCATCTTACATACCCCTGGCGCACTGACGTCAGGGAAAAGACAGCAACCGACGCCGGACCAGGACTTTGGAATTCAGGCCGACTGCGGTTAGCCTGCCAGCAGGATAACCCGTGTGTAATGACTGCAACAGTGAAACACGATGAACATCATCCGGGAGGTGCTTCGGGGGAAAGGGATGGGTCACAAAGGGAATTGTGTAACCTCTGGATATTATTTGGAGCATCCAACAGTCTGTTGACACGGATTCCCACAACGTCAGGTGCATTGAAAATTGACCCCGGACTGCCTCCAGAGTAGTCAGGCAGCCCTTTAGGTTTGTCCGAGAATAATGGTTTTTGGTACTCAAAGTTCTTCAGCCCCCCCCCCCCACCTCTGGGCCGGTGTCTGTCTTGTCCCCCTCTGCCTCTAGAGGAAAAGGAGTCCTGAGTGTCCCAGGAATACTGAGACTTCCAGAACCACATCTTCTTTTGCCCCCACTGATTCCTGGAAAAGGATCTTTGAGGGTTAGAGAAGCGGATTCCGACGGCAGACAGTCTCTTCCAGTCCTTCTCACTCTGGACAAGTGTGTCACGAACCCTCTTCCCAAACAAGGAAGAGCCGTCACAGGGAGCATTCTCAAAAGACACCTTGAAGGGTTCTGCAAAATTACATAGCCAGATGTGTCGCCTCATGGCAACATCGTACCCAGCCGCCCATGCCACTACAGTGGTATGAGAAAGGAGGCGCATGGATTTGTTGGTAACCACTTTCAGAGTGGCCATTCGCGTAGAGAATGTGCATTTATCCTCTGGTGACATGAACTCCAGTGGGAGACCCAGTGCACTCTTATCAGGTCACGGTGAAGTCTGGTGACGTGGGCCATATAATTCACTGCCCTTATACAAAAGGTGGCTGAAGGAGAAGTCCGTTTTCCCAGATGGTCCATAGTCTTGTACTCTTGATCTGGAGGATGGACTGCAGAACTCTCCTGAGCTAGTTCCTTCTTCATGGCGGCTGCTACAACCATGGCATTCACTGAGGACCCCTTGTTCCAGCTTGGTCTATCTACCAGGGGGCTCAAAATTTTATCTGGACATTTTGGAATTAGCTCCATGGTATCCGGCTCCTCCATACCCTGGTGGTAATGAGGTCCACGGGGGGGGGGGGGGACACCCAAGAAGTAGATGGGCCTGTGTCGAATGCCTCCAGAAACACCAATTTGTCCGAGGAAGGCTTGGGGGCAGACCACCCCCCCCCTGCTGATGCAGGATTCTCCATGATGTCTCCAAAGACATCCTTGGGGGGGTGATTTAGGGGTGCCTTCCCCTTCCTCGAAGTCTGTATCCTTCATGAGGGACTTGGGGGAGTCCAGGTGCCTCTCTTGCACTTGCATTTGTGAGGAACCTCTTTGGTGGGACTCTCTGGAGAGGACTCATGAACAGCTTGTGGTTCCTCGAAGAAACAGTCTGGGGCATGCTGAGCACAGGCTGTCCCTGTATGGGCAGGATAGCAGAAGATGCACCCAGAAGAGAAGGGGCCAAGGCAGACTCTGCGGAGATGGTCAGGGGCCTTGATCCATTAGAGAGAACCCTCTCCACTACACTGAATGCACAAGAGGAGTGAGCCTCCTGAGCCACTGAAAGAGAGGCCTCTTTCCCCGGATCTGACATGGGAATCGGAGCAGAGCCTGAAGGTGCCGAGACCCCGAGGAGTAGGCCATGGCCCGACAAATTCGGAGCCGAAGGAGAAAAAAAAAACAACCCCTCGGATCCAATGCCCAGGCTATGGCTCAGAGAGCTTGGACCGGACACGCTCAAGGTAACTGCTGGCATTGGGGTAGATGGTACCATCGGCGCCGACCTCCTGACTCCGGAACCTCTCTGATCCAGGGACTCAGATACCGGAGGACGGATCGGAGAAGCGGAAAACGGGGCAAACAACAGTAGTGAGATCCCCCATCCACAGGGAGAGGGTGCCAGCAAGACCCCCATCTGAAGCTGGGTGCAAATAAACCTTTGCATCGTCCTGTCCATGTCGGCGTCCGATAACCCCTAGTCAACCTTGAAGAAGCCACCAATGCCAGCCGGCAAGGATGGTGAATGGAGGCCCTAGATGGAGGCCAAACCTCCTCTGGCTCCGGGGAGGACCTCGGAGAACAGAGCCGAGGGAAAGTCGGCCTGGTAATGGCAGGTATCTTGGGAGGAGGACCCACCGGATCAGAGTGTTCCGGGGATCTCTTCCTTCCCTTTTCTCTCTCGCTTTCTTTATGTCCGTCTTTCCTAGACTCCCTTTCTCCAGGTCTGTGGTCAGGATGGCGAGTCCCGGCCTGGGACGGGAGGACACAGTTGTTGTAGAAACGGTCATAGCAGTGGCGGCAGATCCAGTTGCAACAGAAGACAAGGAGGGGGGCAACTCCATAGAGGGAAGAAGCCCTTTCAAACTCAACTTAGCCCTGTGGTCTTTCAGGGCCCTGGGATTAAACCCTGCGCATATGGAGCAGTCGGTGGACAAGTGAGCTGCTCCCAAACAAACATCAGAGTGTGGTCATCCGCAGGTGACAACTTATGGCCACACACTGAGTATTTTCTAAAGATCACACACAGACACACATGGTGGGAAAGGGGAAGAAGGCCTGCACTAACTACACTACCAAAAAAACTCTTTTTTTTTTTTTTTATCTAATAGAGAATGCGAAGGGGGGGGTAAGGATAAAAAGGGACAGAGAATACTCAAAAAAAACACTACACACACACACACACACACACACACACACACAAAAATACCCCTAAAACTGTCCTACCAGCCTGGAGCTCAAGGGATTGCGTTGTAGGTGAAGCCATGGCAAATGAGATCTGAGGGAAGGAAGGAGATGCAGTGGTGGTATGTGAAAGGGGAGGAGCTTGGAGCTCAGATCTGATGTTGGTGAGACTGCAGTCTCTGATCTGGTCAAGATCCTAAGCCCACAGGTTGATGACCAAATGAAGTTAACTACTTCAGATCCATATCTTATCACAATGAGAAACATGCCAGCTGGACCATGAAATGCATCCTGCTGCTGTCAACAATACCAAACCAGAGAACACATTCAAACCAGAAAATATATACTACAACAAAACCTGTACTTTTTCCAAGTAAATATGTAGCAAAGATGTGAAACATGAAAAACTGTACACAACCTGTATTTATTTCTCCAGCCAATGCCAAAGTATAGTTTACTTGGTGTTGGGTTTTCATTTGGAATTTTTACTGGATTTTATGGCCTGGGAGCAGTGAAGAATTTTTTTTATGGATTGCAGATGAGAAGACAGCCTGCTGACCAGAGCCAGAGATCTCATGTCTCTAGTCTTTGCCTACCTTAAGGATAGAGTGGCCATGCCTGGTGAAAGAAACACTATGGAAACTACTAGATCCAGCCCTAAGGAGTAACTGCTTCCACTTTAATTACAGCTACTACCAGCAGATCTTCAGGATAGACATGGCCTCCAGCCTAGCTAATGTGGCACTTGGAAAGTGGAAGAATTATTTCATTTACAATACTGTCTTACTAGGAGTCAAAGTGCTATTTGCACTTTACTGACATTTTCATCTGGTGGGAGATGAAAAGCCTCTGGAAGAATTCAGAACTATATCAACACCACTACTGAACTCTCAAATTTACTACCTGTCATAGTAAAACCTCAGTCAACTTCTCAGATGTAACCGTTTCCAAGGACCCCAAAGGGTGAACTCTTAGTAACAACTTGTTCAGAAAACCTAAAAGGGTCAGCATGCTTTTACATAACCACAAAAAGCAACCTCAGATCACGAAGAGGAATGTGATCAAGTCCTAGGGGATAATGCTGGATAGAGTATCAAATGAAACCAATGATTTCATCACCAGTCTCTGGAACCTAGAGACTTCCCTGCAAGGGGATACAGTGATATCATGTTAAGAATAATCTTAGATCTGATTAAAGCCCCAAAAGAAGACAGTGACTCAGCCCTATGCAACCATCCAAGAAGACTCACTAGACAGTACAACAACCTCTACAGAAACCCCACAGAGTAGGGCAGAAAAAGTTTGACCGTGACTCACTAAAGACTGTAAGGAAATAAAGTGATCACTGACAACTGGGGCATAACAGTTAACAAGCAAGTGAAAATAATCCTCAGGCCTGGCCCCACCTTTGATTTTGAAAAAGCTAAAAGTGAGAGGGACAGGCTAAAACTCAAGGGCGAGTCTGATATCTCCAACAGATGTACTTATGGTTGTGGGCCTTCTAACTGCAGCGTCTGCTAATACCGCAGCAACTAGAACCAAGTTAAGAATGTGAAGCACCTTAAGAGGGGCTTGTACCACAGAGTCTGTGATACACAGAGCCTGGTATAATACTTCCAATGCCTTTTATGTGGGGGAAAAATCAAATTCAAAAGAATTGCACATCACCTCTCTGACAAGGCTTAAAACACTTACAAATCTATTAGCAAACAATGCAAAGAGTTGCCTAAACATAACAGATTCAAGTTCCACATTCTGGATATCTTTTAAATGGTCCCATTGGAAGGCAATAAAAATGCTGTGCTTCAGAAAATGGAGCTAAAATGATGGATGAAGATGAAGTCTGATGAAGCCGTTTTGGTGAAAGCGCTCACTGTGTGCAATAAAGAACGTTCCGTTTTAAACTTTTCTGAGACGTATGCTTTTTACCTGCAACTGTTTTTTGCCTGCACTCTTATATGCTGCTACTTGACTTACAAGAAAGTGTTATTAGAAGCTTTTCGAGTATTGCCATACTCCAGCGTTCCTGTCTACGAGACTGCTGTTACTGACTTTCATTGTTTTAACAGGAACGCTACTTCTCTATCGGAACATTTCTGTGCTTTGCTTTGCAACAATTCTGTTTTTGCAATACTTTCCATGCCTGTAACTGTCTGTTCATAGGTTTTATATGCAAATTTTCTATAACCTTTTTACATAGTATTTCTATGGGTTATTGCATGCCTGATTGATTTAAATTGTATTCTATATATAATAGAGAATTATCTGAGTAATCTGTTTTATGTATCAAAGCATTTTAAAAGTTATCTCAACTGTGTTATACAACTGGAATAGCACGACAAATTTTTTTTTATATTTTTCTCTCTCTTCTATACTCAATGTAAAAGCTGCTCATTTTAAATGTAAGGTGGCAAAATGTCTTAAGTTTGCCTTTTTCTTTCAAACACCTTTATTGAATTATCACTTGTGACACAGGGAAATTTACATTCACATAAAAGTAATCACACTATAATATAACATTTTACTTCACATATATTGCTGTATGTCATATAACATAAGCAACATTACATAAATTACTCAATTCCTGCCTTTTTTCCCCTTTTTTAAAAAAGAACCATCTTTATTAAAACATCTCTTACAACACAGGCAATCATACATTTATACAAATGAAAACAAACCAAACACAATCCTAGTTGCAAACATTTTACATCGCAATCCATACAGACACACTCCCAATTGCAAACATTATACATCCCTTATAATCTACCCTTTTTCAGTCAAACATTACATAGCTCATTTAAGTCTTGCCTTTTAAACCACATTCCTCCTTTCTATGTACTGTTCCCACAATTCCCTTTTTTCCTATGTAGTTTGCTCCTACCCTTTTCTAAAGTTCTCAATTATATATACATATATATATATATAGGTAGAAATCCATGCACACACACTTGCAATAAACCTCCGTTAAGCACATAAAACTGCAAATGTACTTTTGAGATACATGCATGCAAATATTTCAAGCACAGGCATTAATGCCCTTCTAGACTCCCAATATACCAAAACACGTGTTCCCATACAAAATGTCCAGGCTGTTCTTAAAAATATCTAAACTAGTACTTTCTTTAATGTAATTTGGTTGTCTGTTCCATGCATTAGCTGCTCCCACAGAGAACCAATTAGTACACTTCTCATTCCTTCAGAATCATACACATAGGTAGTTGGATAATTCTCTACTACTTTATGACAACCCCAAACATTTAGCAAGAACAGAGCAACCAGTTAAAAACAAAAAAATATATAATGTAAAAAGAAATAACTGGTAGGCAGCGCAAGCGTAAAATTCAAAACTTTAATACAAACAACAAAACAAGATGAGTGCATTCATACCAAACTAGGTACTTCTTCAGATCTAGTTTAAGAGGCATTACAAACAGCCTTATATACATCAGGGCTCGAGGCCACATGACCTCAATAAGGGCTTAATTGGTATAAAATCATTTAACCCTTTTCCATTAGTAGCTTGCAGGACAGTCATCCACTTTATCTCAAGACATTCAGTGCGAGTTCTAATATTGCCCCCTCTTGCACCATATTTACAAATTTCCAAAACCATAAATTTGAACCAGTGATTCTTGCCTACAGAGTTGACATGCTTAAACAAGGCATTCCTATCATCACCTTTGCTGATACTACACAGGTGCTCCCTAACACTGTCTCTAAGGCATCTGTTGGGTCTTACCAACGTAGAAAGCTTTACAGTACTAAGAGGAGGCATAGTAAACTATATTACAAGTACCACAGTTTGGCATAAAGGTTAATGTTAAAATCACGTTCAGTATCAGGATGAACTAAATGATAGTCTGTTCTGATACATCTACAAGCATTGCAATGATGACAGGGATATGTGCCTACTCTATGGACATTCTGACTAGTAGCTGCTGATGACAATGTTTTACAGCATAATATTCTCTTAAGGGATGGATGATTCTTATAGCAAATGGAGGGTGTACTACCTAATACCTCTTTAGACTTCCTATCTGACATGAGTACTCTCCAGTGTCTTCTGACTATGTCACATATAGGCTTGGTGTCACTACAGTAGATAATACTCATTTGTACAGAATGGCCTATACGTCCTTGAGTGTCATTTTCATTATTGGTGCAGCTCTCAAAGAATGGTGTAGTGCGAGTACCACTAAAAGCAATAGTATCATTCTGTGCTACACGAATATCTATATCAGTGTAGCCTCTAGCTAAGAGGTTAACAGTCGCACTATCAAAGGACTCATACATACCACTATCCCTTGTATGGAGGCGTGCTGCCCTGAAAAATTGCCCCTTCAGGACATCTCTTCACATGTCTCTGGTGCATGCTACGGGCATGTATCACATTATTGATTTTACATGGTGTGTTGTATAACCCAGTATCTAAACCTCCTACAGTTTTGGTCACAGTGACATCTAAACAAGATACACAGTCAGGAGAGTACTCATATGTAAACAAAAGAAAATCAGTGGTACCGTTGAGGTACTGTATGAACTCATGCAGTAATTCTTTTGTATTACCTCATACAAAAAAATATATCATCCACATATCGGCCATAAAATATCACAAACCTGGAAAAAATGTTATCACAGAATACATACGGAGATTCCCACTCAGCCAACCCAATGTTGGCATAGGTGTTTGCACAAACAGTGCTCATGGCTACCTCTGTACATTGTAGGAAAAATTTGTCATCAAAAACAAAATCATTGTGTCCAAGGACAGACTCAAGAAGTGTACATATCAGGTCCACTTCTTCATCTGTATAGTCAGAATTCTGACTAAGAAATAACCTAATATACTCAACTCCTGTTTCATTCAGGATACAAGTAAAGAGTGAGCTGACATCCACAGTGACTAACATAGCATCTTCCTTGAAATCTGTACTGGACCAAGCATAGAATTTCTGTAAAAAAATCTTTTGTATCTTTCAATGCACTGCTGACAGTATTTAAAAAGGGCGTAGTTGCCTCTCTACATATATGGACAAAGGTTCCATGGCCCAACCTTTCCTAGATATGATAGGCTGCATGGGAGAATCTATAAAACTTTTGTGGATCTTTGGTAACCTGTAAATCTGGGGTATAACAGCATTCTCAACTAAGAGATATTCATACAGTGATCTATCAAACACACCCTCCATTAACAAATCCTCTACACATTTGTGTATCTTGTCCACCAGCTTATTAAAATCAGGCCTAGTCATTGAACACTATCGTATTAGTATCACTCACCATCAGACTCTTAGCATTCAGATACTGTACAGAGTCCATAACAACTATTCCACCCCCTTTATCAGTGGGGTGAAAGCATACATCATCACATTTAATGCCTCTGAGATCTGTAAAGCTTTCTACGTTGGTTAGACCAACAGATGCCTTAGAGACAGTGTTAGGGAGCACCTGTATAGTACCATCAAAGGTGATAATAGGAATGCCTTGTTTAAGCATGTCAACTCTGTAGGCAAGAATCACTGGTTCAAATTGATGGATTTGGAAATTTGTAAATCTGGTGTAAGAGGGGGCCGATATTAGAACTCGCACTGAATGGCTTGAGATAAAGTGGATGACTATCCTGCAAGCTACTAATGAGAAAGGGTTAAATGATTTTATACCAATTAAACCCTTATTGAGATCACGTGACCTCAAACACTGATGTATATAAGGCTGTTTGCAATGTCTCTACTACATCTGAAGTAGTACCTAGTTTGGTATGAAAGCGCTCATCTTGTTGTTTTGTTGTTTTTATTAAAGTTTTGAATTTTATGATTTCACTGCCTACCAGTTATTTCTTTTTTGGGTAACCCCAAACATTTCCAGAAATAGTTGTCTCAATACCCTACATCCTTGAATAAGATCTCTTATATTTATAAGAGGCACTGCACAAGTTCAGATATTTTAGACTTTCATAATTTACATTTTCACATCCATGGATGCCCTTGGTATATTTCCGCTGTACTCTTCAGTTTATTCATACTTTTTTTCTTACAAGTTTTCCATACTGTTATTCCATACTCAAGATTGGGTGTAATGTAACTAACAATGACTTCATTTCTGATTTCCTAGACTTTAAAAATATTTTTATATAACCTACAGTTCCATAACTATCATTAACCAATTGGTTGAGATGGACTGAATTCTTACTTTCTGACTGAATTGTGTCCTTATTTGTCCTGTTTTAATCGTAAAAAAGTTTTTGAAAGACATTTTTGCTCCATTAAGTTGTGTGTGGTTTCTCACTTCTGTCATGTACTGTTTAAGACAGATACCAAACACTGTTAAAATGTAAAATAATATAAACTTTGTAACTTCAGGGTAATATGGAGACACCAGGTACAGCTCCTCAAGATTGGCTACACAAATAGTAGCTTGCTTTTTCTTCCAAATCAAACCATCTCTGTCTACACAGGCTTGTTACCTCCTTGTGGAATGAGGCTCTATTTAAGCTGCTCACCTGTCAAATGGAATCAGACAAGAACATTCATCCACTGTTGAATAAAGACCTGCTTAAACCCTTAACTGGACTGTTTTTTTTCCTCTGGAAAAAGGGTTTTATTTTTGCTAAGTTAGCTATGGCCAGTATCTGACTTTCTAAACAGTTATCCTTATTTTTTAATTTTTACCTACAAGCACTCTGCAGCTGCAAAGGGTATTAAAAGTGAGAGCTAGACAGACTACAGTTGCCAACAGCAGCAGGATCAGCTAGCTCATGTTTTGCTAATGCCATACCTCTGTTCAAAACTTTATTCTGTAGGTTCCTGTGCATGAGAACACTTGTATGTATATTTGTGTGCATACTGTCAAAGTGCAATGCAAAATTTCTTCAAGTTAACATTTTCATTACTCAGTTTTAAATTTACAGAGTAATTATGCAAAACTTATGAATTACCCTGGCCAAGTTAATAGTATGGTTGGTCCATTTCAAGAAAGTAAAGTAACTGTTACCAGAGTGTGCTAGGTTGTTCTGGTCATTAAGGGCGTGAACACAAATAAAATCAACCAACAAAATTCCAAATAGGCTAGAACACTCGCAAGAACCCCAGACAGTTCCAAACTCGCTTTTACACTTTATTAAAACAAAATATTAAGTGCTTTCGTCCTGCAACTTAGGACTTCTGAATATATATGTCATTAAGTCTACCAGGTTTTTTCTCCATATATAAAAGTACACACCCAATTACAATGAAGTTCATATAAAATCCAAAAAGCATTAATGTTTTAAAGATAAAACACTATCCCCCGGATTCAATAATCTTCCGTGCAGGACTAGCGCACTCCTGCACAGAAGTACCCGTGTAGCAGGACGGCAGAGCACCATGCATATTAATGAAGGCACACTGCCCGACCTCACAGGCATATACGGATCATGTACGAGTGCAGGGAGTGTGTCTGAGAGCAGAGCTCTGACTAAACACACCCCTTCAATGTAGAACAGCAGAAAGTGGAAATAAATGAGCGAGACCACTCACAGGTGTCCGCAAAAACCCACCAACAGTCCCTCATGTGTACAACAGCAACAGGACATAAATGGGTTTCTTCTTTTGATTTTTATTTATTTTTTTTAAATCCGAGAACACCTAACCGTAGGTGCACGGGGTGTGCCCATTGCTTAGTTACGGTTAAAGCAGCTTAAAAGGCTGAAGAGGATAACAGGGAAGATATATGCAAATGAAGCAGCACAGCAATAGTGTAGTGGGCAGAGCATTCGCCTAACGAGCAGGTATTCCTGGTTCGAGTTCCACTGCAGCAGTCTATTTTACATGGCAAAGCATAGTACAACCAATATTTTTATTGCAAAACCCACTAAATAACACATACTTCTGAACTGAAGTACTGCCGGAAATGCACATGTGAAGAGTCAGTGCCATAATGAACAAGGCAATAGTAAGGAGGTGTAAGCACAGATAAGCAGTAGTAAGCATATGTAAGCACTAATAAGCGTGCTTAAGTGCATTTGTGCAGGGGTAAGCATTGCCTACACAGATTAAGCAAAGTATAAGCTAACTAGAGTGTAAGAAATTATAACCTGAAATAAGCTGTGCTTCCCACTGTGCAAACCTGCTTACAACTGCTTTGAAGTGCCTTAATCACTCTGTATCCAATGGGTGCCCCGCAACAAAATAAACAGCCATCAGGTCTCGAACCCAGGACCCTATACACCATAGTCCCAGTAGCTATCCACCAAGCCATCAGAGAAGTATGGAAGAATGAGGTAGTAGTAAAACATGTCCTCACCATAGCATAACCAAACTGAATCTGTGAAAGGCATCAGTATACAGTCATATGTGCCATAACAGACTACATAATATAAATATGTGAACTAGAGTACAGCAGTAAGCCCAGAAGTGAGGTGCACTTGTAACAGAGTGTTGAAGTCCCCAGTAAAACACAAGGACCCCACAGAGTGTATGTACACATCAGGGATACCAGGCATACATATAAGGTGTAATGAATAAACACAATGCCAAAAAGGCATTATAATGTATGTCTACTGTAGGCAACATCAAGCATTGCACAGGCCAGCTTACGAGGTGTGAGCAATGTGTAGACCAGCTAACTCTTTGTACCCAGTGGTAATGATGCCAACTTTAGGTAAGCAGGTTTGCCCATAGCTTAGCCTTTTCAAAACCGGCCAATCATGGAAAAGTGCAGGAAATCGGCCCTACTTGAACCCAAGAGGCATATACAGCTCATAACTGGTTGTAGCTTCCTCTTGCAGGCACTATGGCAGTAAGTGAAGGAGTAAAGGCGGAGGCCTGGGACAGTCTCGCCCGCGACCTCACTAGTGCCACTGGCATACCCCGAACTGGTGAGCACATCAGGCACCACTATGCTGACCTGAAGCGGCGGATGGGGGACCTCTTGGAGGAGTGGCTTCAAGAGGCAAGAGCATCAGGGGACATCCCAGCCATGTGTAAGTATCAGTCCACTACCTGTTTAATTGCCAGCTCAGGTAGATCATGGATAGGTATGGCTAAATATTCCTCTTATGTTCCCCACAGCTGCAGTGGAGTGGGCCATGAGCCAGGAGGCCCACATCTGCCGCCTGGCACGGTTGCATAGTGAGGCAGGTTAGTAATACTCATGCTTTTACTGTCATAGAAAAAAATAAAAGTAGTAGTAAAGTAATTGCTAGTATAAAACCTGTATTGTTCAAGGCAAGTACTGAATACACTAGAGAATATGGCAAGAAGAGTCTCATATTGTTAGTATGGCAATAAAAGTGTAATACCCTGACAAAACAGGTCTAACTGCTGGACTGTATGTGTATATTCTGGTATCATATGGTAATGTAGATTTGCAATCATGTAATAGTACTGTAGTATTGTAGTATTAAGCATGGTTACCCACACCATGCACCATAACGTGAATGTGTAGGAATGCCTGTATATGACAGGTGTAATCCCCAGAGGCCATTTAGTACAACTGAGAGACACAGACAGTAAACAGGGGAAATGCAGACAACAAAACCCGAACAGCACATGCAACTTGAGATGTGAACTGTTGTTTTATTAGGACACACAGCCACTGTTTAAATCCTGCCAGTGGTAGTAGTCTCCATACAGAATTATACACCACAACTGTACAGGTATGTCCAGACTGCCTATTAAAGTGGCCCATATCAACCTGTCCCCCCTGGGAAATCAGTGGGATGATCCCAGACATATAGGCAGCAAACAGGAAATACAACTGATTGACAAACATCTATGACAACAAACCTGGCACACTAGCAACTCCCCAATACCTTATGTGACTAAGAAGCCACATATGTCCCATTTACACCCCAACCTGTTAAGTTGTGGTCAGTGTGTGTACAGTAACAGAGTATGATGTATGTGCAATCTGGAACCTTGTGCGTCAACAGTCAGGTAGTGCTAAAAAACACTGCTCTCACAGGTACACTGGATACGAACACTGTGCCGAGAAATACAGACCAATATAACCTGTAATGGTACCGTCCACCTTGGTACTGTAGGGGATCGTGAGTGTTGTAGTTTCTCTGAATAATAAAGTATCACTGGTCATTGTCGCCCACACTGTGCTACATAATATAACTGTGTAGGAAAGCATGTATATGTGTGTCAGGTCACTAAAGGTGGAAGAGGGCAATATTTTACATATGTCCAGGTATATCAGCATGTGGTCAACACATGGCTAGAGTCTGTGCAGAAAGAGTTGGATAGCGTAGTGCAAAAGATCAACCCGGAATCCAGCCGTATGTGTACAAACAGTTGGTCAGTGTTAACAAACATTCCCTCCAAAGGTATACCAGGTAATAGGTGTATACTGCAGGTAAAATAAGTTCATATGTAATGATGATGACAGCCATATCAGTGTCCAATATAGGTGTATAGGGTAGTATAGTAACACTTGTAAGGTTCAGATAACAGCACTGACTAGGAAAGTAATGTGGAGTACAGGAATATACTACTTGTTAATTGACATCTTTCTCTCCCCCCACCTTATCTCCAATAATACTAAACATACCCACCCCAACTGGTATGTACAGACTCTGATAACGGCTAATCGTTTGATAAATATTCTAATGGCTCCCATGCATGTGCCATACTGAACTATTTCAACATTGTTGGCATGGTGCCATCAACGTACCTGCATGCTGTTCTTATTACCACTGTGGTCCCATATATGCATGTGTTCTGTTTGCTATGCAACTGTTCTGCATCTGGTGTCTGGGTTAATGGGAATATCTACGCATGCTGTTATACCTAACCCTGGAATGTGTTGACTATTACTAACGCATATATGATGTTGAAATCTAGACACTATAGCACTCTTGGGAAGGCCGGTCCCAACGGACCCACCCGTCCCGCCTCAGCTGGCCGAGGCACCGGGCACCAGCATGTCTGGGACCTAACCCCGCACCTCCCTCGGGGTCATGGTGCATAGAGCGATCAAAGAACAGGTCTGTGATCTTCTACGCCAAGTTGAGGGCTACGTGTCGCGATTAGGGAGTCAGCCTGGCTCTGCGGCTCAGCCCCCAGCACAGCCACCTTTGGAGCTGTGAAGGTGCAGTGGTGACTGCCCATGCATGGGGACCTCAGTCCCACTGTTACCACCAGGGGACTTGTGGGCTTCCGATATCCCAACACCCCTCCCCATCAAGGTGTTTACCCCCCACGTGTCATATACTGCCCCTGTATGTCTTGTGTGTCTTGTCCGTTAACCTACCCAACCAACCTCCCGAAATATACCTACTACCCCTCCCCAACATCCCACTCCCACCTGAAAAAAGAAGGGCAATCTGTTCCCCCTAAAAAATCTTGCCCCATACATAGCTGTCCATTCCGCACACGTGTCTACTGGACACATGTAATCTGGTCTAACTGACATCACAACAAATTGTTGTTGCCTTCACCCCTCTCCCACGGGTTTGAGTGTCCAAACTTGCCTCCAAATTCAGTGTATATGCACAGCTGTTGCTGTAGAAGAAATGGGCAGCTATGGACCTTCCCTACATCCTTCCTGCACATCCATAGCTATTTTCCCTACTGTCTTACCCCTCTTTCTGCCACTTTTTCACCACCTACCTATCAACCCATTTTCTTTTCTTTTAAAGAAATTAGCACAGGGGTAAGCGTGAGTAAGCAGTTTTAAGCAGCAGTAAGCGGGTTTAAGCTTGTTTGCGCAAGGGTAAGCACTGCCCATACATATTAAGCAATTTAGAAGCAGAGTATAAGAAACTAACCAGAAGTTAGCAGTGCTTACCTCCGTGCAAACCTGCTTACAACTGCTCAAAAGTGCCTTATCGCTCTGTATCCAACAGGCCGTGTTCTGCCCAGCAACAAAATAGACAGCTCCTGCAAGGCTCAAACCCAGGACCCTGCACACCACAGACAAAGTGATTTACCACTAAGCCATGCCAGATACAAATAAATCCGATATTTTCAGAGACATATCATCCAGTCCAGTCATGCAACAGTACATATAATGTATACCAACATCTAGATGTGTGTAAATATATTAATATCTAAACAGATACTACATATCTAGATATATATATATTTCTAAAACTACATACATATTAATATATATGAACATATATACATGCAAATGCCTACATCGACACATATATGTGTTTACACCTATATGTCTACATATACACAGCAAGTTACATATGTGTAACACATACATATCGATGTAGGTATATATGGACATAGGTGTGTGTGTATATGTGTGTAAGCAGATATATATATATATATATATATATATATATAGGTATATATGGCCATACATCTGTAGATAGCAATGGCATAACAAAAACAGATATGTCCACATGCACCGTTAATGGGGTTGAGAGGCCCCAAACACTATACGTCTTGTACGAATAGGCATCCCACCCCCACAGCCAAACACGTCTGTCCTGCAATACACTACCAAGTGTTGCAGATCTCATAACTAGGACCTGACACAACATACGCACAAGATGTTAAAAGTACTACATCCCACCTGTACGTTGGCAGACTGATATTGGTAACATATCATGCAGTACAGTCTGCCTCCCATAGAAAATGTAAAATGTGGAAGTCATCAACATCCCCAGATACAAGTAACACATACACACACATATTTATATATATATATATATAGATATATATATATATATGTATGTATAGATATATATATAGATATATATATATATACATATATATATAGATATATATATATATACATATATATATATATAGATATATATATATATACATACATATATATATATATACACACACACACACACACACACACACACACACACACACACACACGTGACTACACATACACATGCAGATATATGTACAGTAAGATACATATGGAGAAGAAGGTGCACACAATATGGAACAGCCACTATGCCTACAGTTAACACCTGAACTGGACAATGTATGGGCCACCCATACAAATGACAATCGTTGCCTGCAACATATACCCACAGAGAAGTCATACGGAAAACACCACACAAAGGTTTGCATAAATGGAAAACCTTTAATTGTGTACTATTACAGTTCTATATGCCATGTCACATAGCTGATCAGACACCGACATCCATATAAACAGAGTAATGCAACTGTGAAACAGTTATACTAATACAGCAGTCTGGAAAGGTTCACAACTGTTGCTGTCCAGGCCAAGCCCTTCAAAATGTACAACAGTAAGGACAGACTGGGCCACAGGATACCAATCAACAGTATGCAATGCAAGTGTATAGTTCAGCAGCCTCTATCTACACTCTGTACAAAATCACTAGCTGGTAAAGACATCATGTGACCAAATGGGTTGTAACTATTACATAACAAGGCATAACTGACACCATCACATGCACACTGACAAACAGAACAGTCTGTATGGCAGGAGACAGTAGGCTTGCATTAACTCAGTTTATGTAAGTGATGTAAATATAGGTGAAGTATACGGTACTGTACATCCAGATACCTTAAGGACCCGCGGTGGTGGTGCTGTGGTAGAGTATTAGCCTCACAGTAAGACACTGTCCGGTTCGTTCGGTTCATTGAAGGTTGTGCATCAGGGCTGGTAACTCGGCACGTAAAAATCAACTACCAATTATTAGCGGACCGGAGTTCCGCTGTGGCGACCCCTAACCAGGAAAAGCCGAAAGATGCAACAACAACAACATCCAGATACCTTAAGGCAGCTCACCCCTGATACCCCCACATTTTTTAACAGCCTAGGTCATTTATGGTGCCCCCCCAGACTCAATAATACCAGGCCATATACCACTGTTAGATACACTGGCCTCTGGATTGCATAAGAGCACACATGTATTGTGTAGGTGACGCCCACACATATATGGCCCCAGCCCACTGTATATGTGGGGGATACAACAGCAGTGGACTGATGCAGCAATGGCAGTGTGATATACTCACAGCCCACTATGGAACAACCCCCAACAGTATGTCATATGTACAAAGCTTGGTATGTAGGTGGGGGACAGAGGCTGGAACAAAGGCACAAATGTGGAGAACTGTTGCCATACACTAAGCAATTTGCTGGTGTTACAGGATGGTCCTGCAACATACCCTTAGTCAGGGTATTGAGGTTAGAAACAGAAATGGATGTAGCCATGTACTGATAGCACTCAACACACACACTGCCAGTGAAATATCTGACAAGACCTGTGTGGTGGACAGACAACATGATAGGCACACCTCTTGCCACCAAGAGGATAGGACCACAGCTGAGAGCTATGCAGACAGACTGCATTCCAAGGTAAAAGTAGTATGTACACACACACCCTGTAACACCAGTACTATACAAAGCATAACACAACTCTACTCGCACTCTGCCTGTAGTTCCTGAACCTCCTACAAATACGTAGCTGCTCTGAGTGTGTCGGTTCTAATGTAAGAGGTATTGCTACCTGCTGTCTGTAACACTGATGCCCACACACAGGAAGGATTGTCCATCACACAGGCAATGTAAAGGGACCACGCCCACATGATGTAGGGGGTTAGAGTCGGTGGTTGCCATGACAGTGGTGATTGGAAATACTACACATGTGTAATCATATATATATATATATATATATATATATATATATGGCTATCAGGATAATAATATATACATATATTTCCACCATATGTCCTGGACATGGAGTGTAGCCCTACCCCAGCCTCTATAGTCCCACAGTCGTACTGCAAGCGGATGTCAGGTATGTATAGCAGGTATATTAGCAGACTATTCCTACTGTCATTGGGATTGTCTTCACAGACATGGTGTGTGTTGGAGGTCACATCTGCTTATAACACGTGTGCCACTGGCTACTGACAGACATCCTAAGAACATCATATTAAAGTACCGCTGCTAGCATGTAATGCCCCTGTGGACTGCAGCAGAGATATTGGCCAATATATGTGGACATTCTGACACACACGGTACAGTCCAGAGGTGTACACATAACCCCTTAGTGCTAAACATGTGTTCCATGCCTGACAATATGGATGTAGACAGCCATGTAGATGGGTATAACACAACGACTGGAATACATTTGCCACCATAGGTTATGCATTCACACACCCCCTGTCTGGCCTGACAACCACTGGTACAGGGGTATCATGGCCACATACCACCTATTAGATATTGACATACATCTGTACAGCATCCCACTGCTCGGTCTGAAATACATGACTGTTAAGGGAGACCCGGCAGCAGTAAATCTGGCACATATCTGCACATGACATCTCAATGGGTAAGTACACTAAGCTGCTAGGCATGCAACAATGCACCGTGCAAGCTACAGGCAGACTGGCTCAGCACCGGCCTACATCTCCTATGGGGGAATGCACATGTACCTGCATATATAGCAGGCTCTACAGGCATGTCACAGCACAGGGTAAGATACATCTGTGTGCAAGTCCAAAACCACAACCAATGTGAACACAGCCACATATGTTAAGCTAGCATAATATAGCAGTATATGGACTATCTGTTTGACACCATCCTCATATGTGCCACTCACAGACTGACCCTACATATACTTGGCTGCTACACAGTTTGGTCTGATGTCTGTCTGTGGAATGGGACATGTGTGTGCATAGCCCTACAAACATGTACATCAAAATGGTACCATACTGTACAGCAGCATGTAACATCAGATAGGACGGGACCTAGAACAATGACATCTACCACAGTCTGTACACAGTCTAAAGTACATACTAACAATACACACACTGTTGACATTCACCATAAGTACACAGACCTCAGTATTGTACAAACATCCACAGAATGTCCTGGTTATGTCATCAAATATAACCCCTATTGTACATAACATGTAGCAGTCTGATATCTCACTGGCTCATCAGATATGATGACACTAATTATGGTGTACAGCACATATGCACCACTTCATGCACGACATATGGTTGACAGAGTTGTGGCTGGAAGCACATACACAGGGTCAACAAAGACACGTTGCTGTGATAACCTCATACATTTACTGTTGTAAAGTACAGTTGCGTACATTAACCATAAATATAGATGTTCGAGTGTATTCACTGTTGCAGTCATTACATTTGGATTATCTGTTTGCAGGTTGCCCTTAGCCGGCCTGATTAACAAAGTCTTGGGTCCTGTGTCAGTTGCTGTCCCTTCTTCCATGATGTCAGGTCGTCAGGGGTATAAAACATGCAGCCAACGCCATTACATCAGTTTTTCTTGCCCCCCCTAATGGGAAGCAATTAAACATAAAAGCACAAAGATATACCTCCAACAAAAAAGCAAATACACCAAAAAGGCTTTTAAGCATAGTAAAGGTATAGCCAAAAGAAGTTAGGGGGCTGGAGGGAGGGTAACCAGGACAGCAACAGTGAATACACTTGAACATCTACATTTATGGTAAGCGTACACAACTGTACTATGTTCTTCATGTTTCACTGTTGCAGTAATTACATTTGGGTAGATTCCCAAAGCTATGGTTGGGAGGAGGAGTTTAGATAGCATTGGGGCCAGCTATAAGGCCCTGCAAGATTGCAGTGGCAAAGCCAGCTATGGATTTAGAGAAAATTGGCAAATTATAACACTTGGTGAAAGTATGTACAGAACTCCAGGTAGCAGTTTCTAGGATGTCCCTGGTAGGAATGCCTCTGAGAAAGGTTGCAGAGGTAGCTGCAGCCCTGGTGGAGTGAGGTCTGATCCCCTGGGGGATAGGTTTTCCATGGTGCTTATAGCAGAAATGAATGCAATGGCTTATCCATTTAGAAATGGTTTGCTTTGAAATAGCCTTCACCTCTGCCCCTGCAGCAAATGCTACCAGCAGTTCAGATTTCCTTTGAGGTTTAGTCCTGTCCAAGTATAATCTAAGTTGTCTGTGCACACCTAAGGAATGCAGTATCCGTTCCCCTTTATTCTGTGGATTGGGAAAGAAGGTTGGCAAATGAATGGACTGATTAAGAGCCACACTGGATACCACCTTGGGCATGAAGGATGGATTGGTTCTGAGGGACACCCTGTCTGCATGAAAGATGATGAAAGGCTCCACTGCCATAAGGGCCTGTAATTCAGATACCATTCTAGCTGAAGTGATTGCTAAAAGGAAAGCTGTTTTCCAAGAAAGAAAGTTTTTAAGTCTGCAGTAGCAGCTGGCTCGAAAGGAGGTAGAGTGAGTTTCTCCACGACAAAGTTAAGGTCCGAGGCTGGGGTTGGACCTCTCCTGGGTGGTCTCAAATTTTTGGCCCCTCTCAGGAACTGCTTCAGCAGTGTATGAGAGAAGAGGGGAGGTTCTGTGTTACCAGCTGAAATGGCTGAGGCGTGGATTTTAATGCAGGAAAAAGACAGGCCCTGGTGAAGCATCTCAGTTAAGTATTGTAAAATCTGAGGTAAATTGGGCGCTGCTGTGCTCATCCCTTGAGATTCGTTCCAGGCACAGAATCTTTTTCATTTTTCAGCATAAGATTTTCTAGTACTAGGCCTCCTTGCCTCTAAGATGAGCAATCTTTCCCCCCAAAGGGGCAGTCAGTTGTTAAGTGCTTGGAAATTTTAAAAGGAAGTCACTGAGACAGTTTACCATAGGTGGGAGTCTTATTCCCAGATTTGGAAGTGGAGGCCCCCCCACTGCTTAGTTTTGTGAGTCCCCTGGGACTGAAACTTGGGGGTTTTGCTGTGTCTGGGCTTGGCTTAAGACCTGGAAGGGGCTGGAAAGGAACAATTCTTAGAGGGCCAGTGCCTACTAAATCTAGGAGGCTGAACTTGTAAAACATCTTAACAGTTTGCATAGATTTAGCTTGATCTTCCATCTTTTTAAGAACTTTCTCAGCCTTGTTGCCAAACTGGTGGTCCCGATTTAAAGGAGCACCCAACAATTTAGCTTTAACATGATCAGGCAAAGATTGCTCCTTAAGTTAAGCATGCCTTCTGAGCACAGACCCAGTAACAGCAGCCCTGTAAGAGGCCTCTAATGAATCAAAATCACATTGAAAAGTATGTTTTCCAACTTGTTCGGCAGAATGCATTAACTCTCCTGTAATTCTTTATTTTCCACACAGTCAGGAATCAACATAATTTTCTCTCTAAGCAGTCCAATAACATGTTGCTGATATTTTAACATATGAAACTGGCAGTTTAAAGCCCTAATGACCAAGGTTGCAGAAGTGTAAACCTTCTTACCCCCATCTATCCAGCGCCCTGGAGTCTCAATCAGAAGGGGTAGGATTTTTAGCAGTAGAAGCCTTAATGTCCTTGGGCCCCTGTGAAATAGTCTCTGGATCTGCAATAGGATTTTTGAAAAGGAACTTGTGGGACTCAGGGACCCTGTAGTATCAAGTCAGGTTTTCTGGGAGCAGGAGGCAGGGAATCAGGGGCCAAACTAGATTCTGAGAAAGAATCAACGATGTCTAGTACAGGAGGAATAGCTAAAGGCCTATGCTGAGGTAGGAGGAGGAAATCCCTAAGCCTCTTTTTTGAATCAGAAAAATCCTGGCTTTCCCAGTGGAAATGCTCCCTTAGAGTATGTAAGGTTTCCCCAAAAGAAAAATCCCCAGGAGGGGGAAGCAGAGGTAATAGAGTCATCTGCATCAGAATCCTCATAAGTGGGTAAGGACAAATCCAGATCATAAGAGTAAAAAAAAAAAACAAAATCCTGATCAGAAGATTCATAATCAACCTCAGTCCTAGGCCTCTTAGAAGGGGGGGGGGGGTGGCTACCCCTGATTAGAGTCATTAGATCTTCAGCCATTCCTATCATTTGTTTTTTAGGCATACAGGCCTGAGCATGTGGCCTGGGCATCGGTTTTTTTAGACATGGATCGAGATTTAGGCCTAAGTAATGAAGAAGGCATTGATTTAATATGCAAGTCCGTAGGTCTGAATACACCCTCAGAAGCCGGTGTCTGCACAGTGGCTCCAGACCCATCCAAGGTAGAGACATCCGTGGGTTTCATAGTTGAAGCATCTCGCGGCATACCGGATTCCGAATGGGTCTCAGTAGAGGCCTGTGAATCAGAGGTAGCGGGTATCAGGGGCTTCGAAAGTGCCTCACTGAGTACCGGTGAACTGGCGACTGGCTTAGAAGCATCGTCGGCAGTTTTAGACCTCAGCGGCCTGTCTTTGTCTATCTTTGCGTTTTTTCGGAATCCCAGTAGTCGGATGGCTAACAGACAACATTTCTGGATAATTAAACCGAGAACCAAAATATTTAGAGGCAAAAATATACCGATGATGGATAGTGTGCTGATTAAATAAAGCACAAAACCGACAGCAAAGTACGTCGTGGTCAGGGTCTAGGCAAGAAATACAGTACAAATGAAAATCTTTGAGTTATTTGCTTTCCACAAGTAATGCAATTATTAACTTTTACTGACATTGGTAAGGAGCAAGAAAAAGTTTCCCCAATGGGGTACTTGGCTTTAGTTGAAGACTTCGGTTCTGAAACTCGAAAACGAAAATTTTAGGAGTTGGCCAACCGGCACTTGCGAACTGTTTCTGCTTCAGGCACTGCACGGCAAGAAAGACTGATATAATGGCGTCGGCTGCATGTTTTATACCCCTGACGACCTGACATCATGGAAGAAGGGATAGCAACCGACGCAGGACCCAAGACTTTGTTAATCAGGCCGACTGAGGGCAACCTGCAAGCAGATAACCCAAATGTAATGACTGCAACAGTAAAACACGAAGAACATCAGGGTTTGTTGCACCTTATGTCCTATAAGGGATAAGAAGCCAGTAACTGTCATGGCTTTTACCATCTACAAACTGCAATCCTCACACTACCTTCTACAGTCCACAGAGAGATGCTCCACTGGTAACACATGAAACCAAAGGCACAACACACTGCCCTGTCTGCAGAAGAACTTGCAGATGGGGATTCCTCAAACATGGAACTGACATGGCAGGTATTGAGACATGTAGGACAGCCATATCCACACACACACTGTTAAACAAACAGTACTCCAAATGCAGTATAGCAGCACTTACAGTCTGTAGTCAGGTCAGGCACACCCTCCTCCTGTGTGTTGCCCTGTTTCCACAGTGTATGTTGTTAGAGGTAAATCCCAAATCCATCTGAGATTCTGTTTGCCAAACAACAGATCTAGTTCCTGCTTGCAGTGAATGAAAAGGGCCAACACCAACATGATGTTTCTAGATATTGGAGTTTGTTTCCATGCAATTGGCTATGGGAATGTAACCACAGCTGTTCCACATGCAATCAGCTAGGTGAGGGCTGCAATTCATGCAGAGGCCATCAGCTAATCATGAGCATCACTTAAATACACATGCTGCTGCCAAGCATAGCAGGTATAGGTCTCCACATCCACCAGAGAGGGAGTGTGAGAGGCAGACAGAAGCAAAGACAAGTCAGGGAGTGCTGGAAGAGTAAAACCTAAGCATGTGTGTGTCACACACCTACCAGCACAGGGTATCAAACCCCTAACAACTATGTAGTGCTATCACAGTTCTATGCAGTTATTGGATAAGACACATGGGTTACCTGTTGTGGAGCCCTCAGAACATATATATGGTGGTGACTGAAATCTACAACAGGGATATGGTAGCTATATGGTAGGTGACGTACACGCGCCTGCCCTCATGAACAGGTGCCAGCATCAACACAGCCACACTATCACAGGGACGCACACACATTGACACACTTGGTAGGGCCAGGATTACAACTAATCAGTAGTGGGATTGCCAGAACACGTCACTGTGCAGGTATCGCATGCACCACATGGGTCATACGGGGGTTGTATGGGCAAAGGGAGGTGTCTGACATCAGACAGCATGCTTCAGTATGCCCATAGGGGTTGTAGAGAGTGTGGATGTGAACATACGCACCATACAACACACACAAACACACAGGGTGCCAGTACTGACATGCGTGGGTGCATGTCTGCATGGGTGTGTGGTGGTCGACTGTGCCAGATGGCTGTAGAAGGCTAGGCGATGGGTATACCATGGCATCAGGCCACATGACAATAGTCTGCATTGTGGCTCAGGGCTGTAGTGTCTGCATTTGCCCACACAGGTGGGTACTGTATCCCCCATCCAGTCACCTGGGTGACTATTGTGTGTGGTCAATGCTGTGCACCACTTGCCATGTATGTGTTCCTTAGTCCATGACATGGACAGGGTCTGGGATGTGCACACCTCCCACATGCATGTAACAAGTGACATGTGGAACTGTACCTGTGGTGTCTGGCCCATGTTGTGAACACAGATTATCATCAAATGTGCCAGTCTTGCCCACGTGGCGGGAACTGGTAATGGGCAGCAGGCTTACCCTGCACCTAAATTGATAGCATGCTAACAGCACTCCCTGGTGTCAATGGCATCTGTCAATACAGGGAATGTCAGGCATGGTATGTCCTTTGTGGGTCACACATGATGGCACCACAGGTGTTTTAGGTGTCCATTGGGGAACATGGGGAAGGTGCACCGTCTGCATTTATGTGCATATTGGACAGATGGACAGGGTACCATGTCCTCTGTAGCCCACACCTATCACCCCATAGTTACTATAACTGGCCAATATGCAGTGTACTACCCACATATTGGCTGTTGCCTAGGCATGTGTGTGTATGAGACATGGGTTGAGAGTGTGGTCTGGGAAATACTGGGGTTGCCAACTGTGATTGCTTGGCCTTGATGACACATGTATGGGTATGGTTTTGCACCCCAGCCGTTCAGCTATTTCACATCTGTTAATCCTATATGGTGGACACTGTGATATATACAGTACGGCTACCATATAAGAAATATGCAAAACCTGCTCCACATTGGCCACTGGTGTCACACACACAACCCACCTCCACACAGGATACATGTTATAAACACGCACACACACACCTGTCATGTCCGGGAGTAGAACCCCTATCTAAATAGTTTATTACACTACAGCACTCCACAGTTCTAGTACACGCCACGGAGATTACTGGAGTACTCCTTCCCCAAAGGTGTAGCTCACATTGGATGACATCAGCAGGATTGCCAAAGGATGCCATTCAAATTGTAGTGAGTGTGACTAGCCTAAAATGCATTGCTCCCTACACAGACAGTGAGACACACAAAACATCAACAGACATGCGTGGGTATAAAACCCCTAACAGAGGTCTATATCACACTACAGCATGGAGCTGTTATAGGATGCACCACGGAGATTACTAGAGAACTCCTTCCCCAAAGGTGTATTTCACAATGAATGACATCAGCAGGATTGCCAAAGTAGGCCATTTGAAATGTAGTGAGTGTGACTAGCCTATAATGCATTGCTCTGTACACAGACATTGAAACACACACAAAACATCCAGAACTGTCATGGGTGGGGATGAAACCCTACCACACTACAGCAGTATGCAGTTACAGGACCCGCTACAGAGACTACTGGGCTACTACTCTCCCAAAGATGTATTTCACATTGGATAACCTCAGCAGGCTTGTCAAAGTATGGCTATGGAGAGGGTGGTGTGTGCATGGGCCATAACCCATTCATCTATGGGTTGACGCCACATACGGGCACACACAGGGTCATATGTCACAGGTAAGTGTATACAGCTGCTAGATGACTATTTCCTTGTACAGTCATATTGCACAGCTGGCACATGCAACAGTCTGTAATGCTGACAGACACTGGTGGCTAGTATCTTCAGTGAGTGACATATGCACCTCATGTGTTTGGGGCCCTTTGGCTGTGTGGGACAGGCCTGGATGGCTTCTTGTCACAGTCACCCTCTTCCACACATCTATGTACGTCTACTTTTGGCTTATTATAGTGTGTTGTCCTGACATATAGGTCTGTATTCCTATCCACTGTGTGTGCAAGCCATGAGTGGTGTATACCGACGGGTGTCTGCACTAACAACTGCCAGACAGGTCTGGTCCACTGGTGTTTGCAATCATGGCCTTCACGTGTTCAAGTGTGTGAGCATGCCCTGTATGGCCGTCTGCATTGAATGTGTGGATCATGTCCAGGTAGTTTGTGCTGCAGTGTTGACCTTTGTGTTGTACACTGACAGCATGCTGTCGCTGCAGGGTATCCATTGATCATTTGGCTTTGACTGTTACATTTCTGTAAAGCGGGCGGGGGGGCAAACCTGATTGTTTCTACATTTCTACACAGGAGTGGGGGGCACACCTGACTATTACATTACTATGTAGGATGGGGAGGGCACACGTGAAACTTGTACACATTTGCTATGACTGTACTGGTATGTCAGGTACTCCATTTCACTCTGTATTGCCAACTATCATGCTGATTAGAGGCATACCAGTGTACTACAGACCGTGGCTTTGGTCGCCCTACATATTATTGTCGGACTTCCTACCCTTCAGAACTTGCATCCCACTGCCTGCCCTACTGTGGTCTGTGTAGGCTTGGGGTGGAGGTTAACCATAGCCATCATTCTGGGGCCATGGCACAGGCTCTGCTTGAGTTTGTCTACACCTGTCCTGCTGGCTGAGACTGTTCTTGGGTATGTGAACCATCCTGACATGTGTGGGTCATATGGACACACATGTCACTCAGCACATTTCTAGCAATGGGTTTTGTCACCCTGTGTAGTGCTGGCTACTATGGTGACTCCAGTATGTGTTACAAATGTCATGGTGCCACTATCGGTGTCTACGGTCTGCTGCCATAACATTCAGCCACCCAATTCCCTTGCATGCTCGCATCCATACCACAGCTACAGGTAACAACACATTCTACTCCATTTGGCAATTGGTAGGTTGACTGACTTACCTTGAGGGTGTGCCAGACTTGCGGATGGTGCTGGAGGGCTGCCTATGTCAGATGCACATAGTACACTCCCTATACATGGCTGAGTACAGGTAGTGTCATATTTGGCATCCCTTTTACTGTATGTGCAAGTCAGAGAGAGGTGTCATTAACTGGGTCCCTACTGTGTCAGTGCATGTGCTATGCGTTGCCTCTTTGCCAAGGCCAGGGCATACTGGGCACGCTTCCTTCTGCCTACTGGGGCAAGCTCAGGTTGTTCCTCCTCTGGATCACTCTGTGCCTGTGCAGGCCTTGGCATTGGTGGGGAGCTGTGTGGCCCTGCCAAATGCTGTTCCTGCTGCAGCCGTTTCCGCAGGATCATATTGTGTAACAAAGCACATAGCATAACAATTTGGGTACATGTAGTTGGTGAACACTGCAAGGCTCCATCGGATGTGTCCAGACAACGGAACAGTGACCTGAGCATCCCAAATACACGCTCTATTATAAGCCTGGCCTGTGCTTGGGCCTCATTATGGCGTTGTTGTTCAGGTGTGTGTGCATTTCTGATGGATGTCATCAGCCACGGCTCCAGTGTGTACCCAGTATCCCCCACTAGGTGACTGTAGGGGATGTCCCCATTGGCAAATCTCTGGTACAGCTGCGTCAGATGCCATATGTGGGAATCATCATAGCTTCTAGGGCAGCCAGCACACACATTCATAATAATGCCCTGGGTATCGCATCACATACGACCTGGCAGTTGATGGAGGGGATGCCCCTGTGGTTGATGTAGGCCCTACCCTGCTCATCGGGTGGTGCTTTGATGCATATGTGCATGCACAGTCTATAGCACCCACTACCCCAGGGTATTCTGCTATTTGGTGAAAGAGACTCATATTGCTAGTCAACACCTCACAGGTGTTGAGGAAATAAATGTACTCATTGGCATCTGCTGACATGGCATCCAGGAACTGGTGGAATACTCTGGATGCTGATGCCTGTGAGATCCCCATATCATCCCCAGTTGTGCTTTGGGAGGTAGCTGTGGCTAGTACACCTAGGCCTACACGTACCTTGGTATCCACTGGGATGGGTTCCCCTCGGTTAGTTTGGTGTGGCCGGCACAGCTCAACAATTTGCTGTAGGAGGTCTCTGTCCACCCTATAGCGCTCCACTATCTCCAGCTCATGTAGCCCCTGGTAGGTTACCCTGGGTCTGTACACTCTTCTCAGTCTCCTCACTGTGGGTTGCTCGGCAGCATTCACATCCTCACCACTCTCAGCCTCTTGCACATGTTGTTCTATGTTGCCTGCTGCAGCCCTTCTCATTTTGTAGGTTTGTTTGTTAAAATTTCCCCGCTTGTATACACCGGTGGTGTAGAGTGTGGGAAAAACCAAAGGGGAAGGTGATTGCTTAGTTTAAAGTAGTGTTCTAGGCTGGGCTGGTCTGCTGTCTGTGTAATTGGCTGATTCTGATACATTTCACCTGCCAGCTATGCTAGTTCTCCTTGAATACCTTCCTACTGCTGTTTTCCCTTCCCATTGCCTCCTTGTTTAAGCCTGTGAGCACGCTGCACAGAGTGCTCAAATGTGCACATTGGTGCTACTTCCTGGTTTAACTTCTTTTTTTTTCTTCCTGTAAAACCCAGTGCGAGGTGCGCACACCCGCTTACACTTTGCAAAGAGTGCTAGGCAGGTTTAGACATACCACCTTGCTTAGCTGTGCTAAGCTAGGAGCAAACCTGAGCCACAGGCATCCAAATCCAGTTACAGTATATGCCTGACACACCCCCATGATGTCAACTACCTCCTAGTTTTGCACCCAGCTATTCATACTCTTACACTGTTGGGACCTGCCTCACACGCTGGGGAAAACTGGGATTCACTATCCTTCCCCTCATTTGATAGGACTGCCTGCTAATGCATAGTTGTATATCTCACACTGAGCCCCCCCCCCCCCCTTAGCAACCACTACTCACTGGCCAGGTTGTCTTCTGCCTGCCGTTGACTTACATGGCAGAATACTGATTTTAGTTAGAATGCTTATTTTAGGTGTATTTTCCCCTCAATCCCGTTTGCGCACCGCTGCCCTATGCTTAAATCAGCAGAGATCGGCGAAAAAAAAATAAAAGTTGATTTTTTATTTTTTTGTATTGTTTGCAATGCCAATGGCCTTATACTTGGCCATTGGTATGCTTCCTCAATG
The DNA here is from genome assembly GCF_019279795.1 of Protopterus annectens. NCBI lineage: Eukaryota > Metazoa > Chordata > Ceratodontiformes > Protopteridae > Protopterus > Protopterus annectens. Next base: position 644,971,360 of record NC_056746.1, read on the forward strand.
ATATGGAGCCTTTATTTGGAGCGGTCATAGCTCCATTTAGGATTTTGCAGAAATGAACTCTGTTACTAACAGAATACATTTCTGTGGATAGCACTGGTCTTGCACGGACTGTTGCAAGCTTTCTGGATTGCAAAATCACCTCATTTGCATGGATTTCACCTGCAAATGGGGTGATTTGCATACCAAGGCTTAGTCCATGCAAGATTAGTGCGGGTGCGCTCGTGCACGTCCCTGCAGGCTGTTCCTGGATCGCACGGCAGACATATTGCCTGTGTGGGCTCCTGCACCAATCTTGCACTCCATGCAAGCTTTTGTGAATCTGGGGGTATATCTAACTTGACCTAAAAATAGTAGTAAAAATGGCATAGCATAAAATCACTGTTTCATAAAATCCTGTTGTGTATTCTTCCCCCAAGTGTCATTAAAGACAAACTTTTTCTAAGAAGTAAAGTTAACATGTTGGCACCAAGGTTTAGCCATGACTGAATGATAACATTCATTCAAACCTGGAAAGTAAGAGGCTTGCAGCCTCAACTGCCATTTAATTTCCTTCACTTCTAAAAGCGTTTTCAAATCCCCCCCTCTGGGGTTCACTACCACCTTTGTCCAGTATGCCAAATTTAAACGTGCTAAATTGGGGACAAGTTTTGGTACTTTTCCGTTAACAGGGCAGCACTCGTCGCCAAGCAGAATGACTCTGTTAGGTAGTGATCTTTGTAATAGATTGCGTTGCCAAGTAAATGTAATGAAAATGACAATCAAACCAAAAATCATAAAATGAAACTTACTAGTAACTCATAGCCTTAATCTTCTGAGCTAAACTCCCAAACGTAAAAGTTAGATATAGACTTTAACCAGTAGGCCACAAATACACTTATACAAACGTCACAATGATTAATAAATGAACATGCCTCAATTCAGACATATTATGCAGAAGTCAAATATTTGCAACAGCAATACAAACATTGCGAGTGTAAAAAAAAAAATACTGGAAGACAAATACAATCAGATATTATAATAAGAAATGGCAGTATCAAACGAATATTTTACAACTTTTTCGTACTGCTGCTGACATGACACATTGTCAAGAAGGGTACTATGCTTACATTCAGAAAAAAAAGGTTAAGAATGAATAGATGAACCAGACACAGTGGGCAGAGTACAACCAAATATGCAAAAGCACCCAAATGCCTCAAAAACTCAGCTTTAAGAAGGGAGCACACACAGATTCAAGAATTATCCTCCTCCAACCCCATACATTTCTAAGCAGAGAAAAACAAGGGTCTCTCCTAAAGACTCGTGGTTCATCCCACTACCTAACGGAGTCATTCTGCTTGCTGACTGAACCTGTGCTCGTTAAAGTTATCACTTAATATCTGTGTGTAACTTTTATTCGTAATGCTGTGAGGCATTTCTGTCAACATAAACCCACAGAAAAGGGTGACAAACACCTTTGAAAAATAAGAACATGTCGCGACAACACTTCTGCTTGGCGACGAGTGCTACCCCGTTAATGCAAAAGTACCCAATTTTTTGTACGTTTATACAGGGCATTAGATTAGTTTTGCTTTATATCATACTGATGTTCATAAATCCTTCTGCATAGACACCTGTCAGTTTTCCCCTACATAAAAATTTAACTCATACATTTAGCTATTTACACTTTCCTTTTGAACTGACAATTTCACTTTAAAGAAATTTACTCTCAACCCTATTCAGTTATTTAATTTTAGATTACCAGGCTCCAAAATGTAGGGATATTGGGCACATCTTCCACATTTCTTAGTTTCATCCTTCCCTTTGCCCCCCTACTGTCGTTCCTTCAAAACCTTTTTCAAAACATGTTTTTAAATTTCTTCCTGTTTTATAACTGAAGATGGGATTATAACCCAATAGTTGGTGCATTTTAGGGTGCAGTCTCAAAATGTTCCACCCAGCCTTAACAATTTTCTTTATTTCCTCTGTTTGTGGGCCAAATTCCAACACCAAAGCTCTACTAAAATTATCTTCCCCATTGCTAGAAATGGTGGGGGTTAACCTTTGCCCCAGTAATGGTTTATACTTAATTCCCCATTGGGATTGAACACAACTCCTAATTTCATTAACCATTTTTCAGGGGTACCCCTAATTCCAGAAACATATCTTCATCATTATCTAATTTTTTAAATAAATCTACTTGATACGAGGTCATTCTAGCAACTTTTATACACTGCCCTTTTACAAGGCTTCTTTTTTGGGATAAAGGGTGACAACTTCTAAACTCTAAATAAGAGTTACTCAGAGTAGGTTTCCTATAAATAGTAGATTTAAATCCCATTGTGATTTTGGTAATAACTGTACCTAGGTAACTAATTCTGTCATGACGTAAGTTATGAGTAAAACTCAAAGTTGCTTGAACAATTCCAGTGCTCTACAAAATTAATCACACTCTCGGTTCCCTTCCATAAAATAAATATATCATCCAGGAATCTGAGGTATAATTTCACATATGCCCGGAATCTAGATCCAAAGATATGGGTGTTTTCCCATTCTAAAAGTACCGTATTAGCATATATGGGGACACAGGAGGCCCCCCATAGCCACTCTTTCATTTTGTTTGCACACTTCCCCCTCAAAAAATATACTTGAAATCCAAAACTAGAGACATTATCTCAACAATCAAACTAATTTTGTCATGGGGAAAGTTTGTAAGCCTTCTAATAGCATTGTGAAAATGATCCAACCCCTCCTGTTTAGGAATTGCTGAAAATAAACAGACTATGTTAATGGTCAGAAATATCAAATCTTTAGACCAAATTTCATCTTTTAACCTTCACAAAAAGTCCCATGAGTCCGTAAGTGTGGCACTGAGTTAATTGCTTGTTTTAGCCAGTGGTCTATAGCTATTCCTATTGGGTAAGTTTTAGAAACTCTGGCTGCCACAATTAGTCTAAATGGAGGGTTAGCTAGATCTTTGTGGACTTTGGGAATGCCAAAGATGGCAGAGATATATGGATTGTTCACTTTTAAAGCTTTATAGGTTTCTAAGGAGATTCTCTGATCTAGAATATATTCTTCCAAAAATGAATCCATCCTTTGATATCCTATACTAACTTCACTTATTGAGACTGCAGTGTATGTTTCATTGTCATTCAATGCTTTAAATATTTCTCTAGAATAATCAGATGAATCAAACACAATCCCCCCACCCTTATCCGGCTTAATTCTTATTTTATCATCTCCACACAGTTGGTCTAAAAGTTGTGTTAAATTTTCACTTTTACATTTCCCTTTTTGGTGTTAAGCATATAATTTATAAAGGTCCTCAGTTACTAACTTTTCCAAGGTGTTTAGGATGCATCAGAGGATTAAAGCAACTTTTCTCTCTCACTAAGGTGTTACAAGTTACACTTACTTTGGTCTCTGGTCCTTCCTTATCTTTAATGTATACTGCTAGGTTTCATTTTCTAATGAAACTTTTTATTTTCAATAGAGGGTCTACTAAACCAAACTTCCTTGTAGGTACACATTACCATTTCTGAAAAAGGGAAAAATGCTTTCTGGTAATATCGTGCCCTGTATAATTAAAGATGTGAAAACCCTTAAAAGTATTCACTACCCCATTGGTAACTACCTGGTCTTTGTTGGTCCCCTTTCCTCTAATTGTCCCTCTCTGACCTCCCAGATGCACATTTTCTGACTGCTGGCGTATCTGGGGAAATTCTTTGTGCCTGTATGTTAATTTCATGGTTGGAGTTAAAAAAAAAAAAAAAAAAAAAAAAAAATCCTTCCTAATATTCTCCCCTTCCTAACCATTATACTGCTGCTGTTGTTGCTTTATCCCATGATTGTACCTAGGATTTGTTGTGTGTTCCTTCCTAACAAAGGAATTTATATACCCTTTGTTGGTCAAATATCCTGTGCCTTTTTCATATTGTGCTCTGTCTCTTTCAATATTCTTCATTTTGTTTAAAATTATTTGTGCATTTCTTATTAAAATTCAGAAGTTTCTTCCCATAAAAAAATTCCTATTGCAGAAAGAGTAAATAATTTTTAATTTCAAAATCAAGTTTCCCAAGCTCTTCATTAAACATCTGAATTTTTCCTCATCATATTTAATCATTTTTTTCCATTAACTCAAATCCATGATGATCGAACATGTCTGTAAATTCTAAAAACATTCGATCAGTGTAATCCAACCCAAACATAAATTTAAAAACTCTGACACCTTGGGGAACTATTCTTAACTCCAAACATTTCTTTAAATAACTGTTATCTAACTGTAATGCTTTAATTTTATGCAGGTTCCTTTCCAAACCATAAACTGAGTTCTAAAAAGTACAGTTTTGTACCTACCATAAATGTAGATGTTCGAGGATTCCCTTGCTGCAGTCCTGACAATTGGGTCCGCATTTCCTCAGTCTTTTCTTGCCCCAGATGTCAGAAGACCCAAAGACAAGTCCCAAAACAACCTGCACCAAAAACATGTACAATATATACAGTAATATATACACAAAATATAAGCAAGTAAACTCACCTACACAACCACCCTGAAACACAGAGGGGAAGGGAGGGGTTTGACTGTAGCAAAGGAATCTCTAACATCTACATTTATGGTAGGTACAAAACTGTACTATGTTCTTCGTCTTCCTTGCTGCAGTCCTGACAATTGGGTAGAATCCCAAAGCAGAGGTAAGGGAGGCTGGCAAATTATAAAGTAGCAGGAGCTGACAACATGCCTTGTAAAACAGCTGTGGCAAAACCAGCTCTAGTCTTAGAGTATATAGGCAGGTGATAATGCCTAGAGAAAGTATGCACTGAACTCCAAGTAGCTGCCTCCAGAATATCCTTAGTTGCCACCCCCCTTAGAAATGCTGTTGAAGTGGCAGTAGCCCTAGTGGAATGAGGCCTAATCCCAGCTGGAACCTCTTTGCCATGATGGGAATAACAAAATGCAATGCAAAAGCCAATCCACCTAGAAATAGTTTGTTTTGACACAGGCTTGCCCTGTGAACTTAAAGCAAAAGAAACAAGTAACTGCTGAGACTGCCTAAAATCTTTAGTCCTGCTCAAATAATAACGCAATTGCCTGTGTACATCTAAAGTGTGCAAAATCTTTTCCCGTTTATTTTGAGGATCTGCAAAAAGGCAAATGAAAAGTTGGGATTAAATACACTCTAGGAACCACCATAGGCATAAAGGAAGGGTTAGTACGTAATGATACCCTGCCATTATGGAAAATCAAAAGGGCTCTACTGCCATAAGGGCCTGCAACTCAGACACCCTTCTTGCAGAAGTAATAGCCAACAGAAAAGCAGTCTTCCATGACAAATATTTCAATTCAGCAGTAGCTGCAGGCTCAAAAGGTTGTAGAGTAAGTTTTTCCAACACAAAATTGAGATCCCAAGCAGGAGTAGGGGGTCTTATATTCTTTGCCCTCTAAGAAACTGCTTGAACAAAGGATGCGAAAACAAAGGTGGGTCACAATCATAGTGAGCTGAAATTGCTGCAGCATGAATCTTTATGGAAGAGAAAGACAAACCTTTGTCCAATAATTCAGTAAGATATTGAAGAGCCACACTCAAATTAGGCTCTGAAATCTCCAAATTCTTTGCTGTACTCCAAAACAAAAATCTCTTCCATTTTCCTAGTACTAGGCCTTCTAGCTTCCATAATCACATTTAAAACTTGTTGAGGAAGCTGAGACCTACCATGCTTCAACACAGAATATGCCAAGCTGTGAGATGAAGAGATGGAAGCTTGACATTGAGCAGATGACCGCCTTCTGAGATAACAGATGAGGAATCAGAGGTAAAGGCCATGGAGGCTTCTTTACAAGACTCCTTAGAAGTGGGTACCAGTGTTGCGAGGCCAATCTGGAGCTATCAAAATCATCCTTGGCCTGTCCTGTCTGACCTTTAGTAATACCTTTGGAAGAAGAGGTAGAGGTGGAAAGGCATAGACATGAAGGTTTTTCCAACTGAAAGACAGAGCATCCACTTTCCAAGCTGTGTGATGAAACCCCTTTGTGCAATACTTTGGCAGCTGGTGGTTTAGTGGAGAAGCTTAACAGAAGATCTATGTCTGGAGTTCCCATGACACTGTCAATTTCTGAAATACATGAAGATCCAGTTTCCACACTGTGGGGATCCATGATTTGTCTGCTTAATACATCTGCTAGGGAGTTCTGTGCTCCTGGCAGAAACCTTGCCTGAAGAGTCAGTTGCAGGCTTAGTCTCCCATAGAATCATTGCTTGCCTGCATAGAGGATAAGAATGTGTTCCCCTTGCTTGTTGATGTACCACATGACAGTTGTGTTGTCTGTCAGAATCAACACCTGCCCTGGAAGATCAATGCAAACTGGACTGCTAACATCTCCTTCATGTTGATATGTAGATGCTGTAGTCTGGCAGGCCACTTGTCTTGTATCCACTTTCCATTTAGATGAGCTCCCCAAGCAGTGTCCGAGGCATCTGTCGTTAAAATCTGACTATCTCGCCTGGCGGGTCACAGAGAGTCCCTTGTTTAGGTGACATTCCTGAGCCCACCACAAGAATTCCTTTTGAAGGCAAGGTATTATTTGAATGACAGTGTCCAAATCTTGGCAGTGCTGTGTCCATACATGTTTGAGATACCATTGCAGCTTCCTCATATGCAGTTTGGCATTGGGAAGCACCAGAATACAAGATGCCATGAACCCTAATGCTTGAAGGACTGTCCTTGCAGTCACGCACGGACTGATGAGATAGTTGATGGAAGTAAAGTGACAGACTCTTTTGTTTGTCTGCTGTATTCAGTCTCACACCCAGAAAGCACATGTCTTGAGAGGGTACTAGACTGGACTTTATTAGAATACCCTAGGCATCTTAGCACTGCTATGACATATTCCAGATGCTGTAGAAGGTGTTCCTTTTCTTGAGCCAGAATCAGGCAGTCGCCCAAGTAAGGATAAATTTGAATGCCTTGAAGCCTGAAGTAAGCTATCACTGCCGCCAGAACCTTTGTGAATACTCTAGATAAGCCAAAGGGCAATGCAGAGAACTGATAATGAAAATCTCCAGTTAGATACTTTCTGCAACTTAGCCTTATGGGCACATGAAGGTAAGCTTCCTTGAGATCCAAAGTTACCATCCAGTGATCCTTGACCAGCAGAGGTAACAGTTGCTGTAACGTCAACATCTTGAACTTGGGAATGTCCAGATAAGTGTTGAGGATAGATAAATCCAAAATTGGTCTCCACGTGTTCCCTTCTTTGGTACTAGGAACAGGCGAGAATAAAAAAGCCCCTTTCTGACACAGGGACTGGCTGAATAGCCCCTATCTGGAGTAACTGAGAAACTTGCTTGTGAGCCTCTTTTCTTTGTGGAGGAGGAACATCGGGCATGCCTTTGAAAGGGGCATTGTGTGGAAATAAAATCTGTACCCGTGATGAATGATATCCAGCACCCATCTGTCTTGAGTGATTAAATCCCAATTTTCTTTGAAAAGAGACAATCTTCCTCCCAAAGGAGCTGCCAGACGAGAGTCCACTGGCAGCTGAAAAGGCAGGTCATTGGTTCTGGGACTGACCCCTGCCCTCACCAGAAGTCTGAGCAGGTGAACTGTCTGATCTAGGCCTAAACGAACCTTGAGCCCTGCCCCTACCACGACTAGACCTACCCCTAGACTGGGAACCATAAGCAGGATATGTCCACCCCTTAGCAGGCCAATTTCTACTAAACTTGGAGGCTGCACCTGCAAAAATCTTTAACAGTCTGCATAGACTTAGCTTTGTCCTCCATTTTCTTTAAAACTGCTTCCACAGGCGGTCCAAACAACACATCAGACTGTAAAGGAGCATCCAAAATCCTGGTCTTAACATGCTCAGCTAAATTTGATCCTTCAACCATGCATGTCAAGAACAGAACTAGTAGCAGCCACCCTCGAGGAGGCCTGAACAGCATCAAAACCACACTGCAAAGAATGCTTACCCACTTGTTCAGACACATGAACCAAATCCAGCAATTCTTTACACTCAATACCTCCCGCCAAAGCATCCACCTTAGATTTCAATTGTGAAAGGAGATAATTCTGATATTTCAGCATATGAAATTGACAATTCAATGCCCTCATGGCTAGAGTGGAAGAAGTATATACTTTCTTACCCCACCTATCCAAAGCCCTTGCCTCTTTATCAGAGGGTACAGATTTTTAACCACAGAAGCTTTAACACCTTTAGGCCCCTGAGAAACAGTTTCTGGGTCCCTGGGACTCTTAAACAAATACTTATGTATAATACCTATCAGGCTTAACAGGAGCAGGAGGCAAGGAATCAGGGTTCAGAGAAGCCTCTGCAAAACATCCTCCACCACATTCAACACAGGAGGAATAGCTAAGGGCCTATGCTGGGGCAAAACAAGAATTCCCTAAGCCTTTTCTGGAGTCAGAGTAATCTTGGCCTTCCCATTTAAAGTGCTCCCTCATGGAGTGAAGAGTCTCTGAAAATGAAAAATCCTCAGGAGGAGAAGCTGAAGGAGTGGAATCATCCACATCAGAATCAGAATAAGTAGGAAACTCTTGCAAGTCTTCCACAGAAGACTCTGAAGCCTGTGAACACTGTTCAAAACTATCAAACTCCTGTTCCACCTAGGCCTCTTATCAGGTGGGGCATAGAACCTCTAATCAGAGTAATCAAATCTTCTGCCATTTTAAGCATATGTTTCTTAGGCACAGAGCCCGAAATGCTAGGAGAAGCCCCTACAGAAGCTGAACTTGGCCTTCCTCTAAAAGAAGCTTTGGCAACAGAAGGAGAGGCCCTAACTACCTTGGGAAGAGAGGGAAGAACAGTTACCTGAGAAGCCCGCTCAGCCTGGCCTACCTCCTGAGAGGGCACATCCTGTAACAGTAAAGTATCTGCCTGAGACTCCATAGAGACACCTGGCAAAACCTCTGGCTCACTGCGGTTCCTCACCCTACACTTCAGTGTTTTGTGCTTGCCCTTCTTAGATCAAGCAGCTCTCGGAGCATAGGACGGCATAGTGTAATGCTTCCCAAACACTAACCTAGCACAATCAAGCCTCCTCTTAATAGAATCTAGCACAAGCGGCAACCAACAACGTCGTGCTCAGGCCCTAAACAAGGTGTACAGAATTTATGATAATCCCTATGCCGTATCTGCTTCCCACAAGAAATACAGTTATTCACTTTTTCTGACATCAGCAAGGGAAGACGAAGAACATCTTATTACTGTTCCCCTTAGTACCTTCACAATCATAAATATTTCCAGAAGATTCAAACACTTTGTAAATAACACTATCAAAATTGGTTTGGAAAGTATTACCCTCTCCTGCTCCTTGGCAGACTTTCGTTAATGTTAAGTTACAGTCTGCACTTTTGTCAGTCTGCAAATGTTTTTTCATGTCATTGCCCTCGCCACTACTTCTGCTTCCTGCATTAATGTTAGAAACTGCTGAATACATTTTTTGAGAACAGTGCCTTTTATTTTTTACTCCCAACAATTCTGTCTGTCATGTGTACTACAAATAACAGTTCCTGATCCAAAACTGCTACATTCATTTTGCCTCCGTGACGGGGTCTCTGTGTTCAATACTTCCTGGTTACATCATACATTCGTAGCTGACGTGGCAGGGGAAGTACAATAATCTCCACTGGTTGTTTTACTGTCCAGTTGGGTGAGCAACTCCATGAGGGGTGGTAATTCACGTTTTACTATTGCCAGTTTGGAGTTTACTCGCTCTAATTCCTCCCTCAGAACTGGGGAAAATACTGATGGGAAATCATCCAAAGTACCCAATATGAGGTTGCCAGTCTCAAAAAATTAGACCAGAACACAAAAATAAAATAAAATCGACTTCAACAAAACTCCAAAGAGGCTGGAACACTCGCCAAGAAATCCAGACAGTTCCAAACTCGCTTTTTCACTTTATTAAAGCAAAATATTAAGCACTTTCATCCTATTACTTTGGCCTTCTTCAGAATATATAATGTCATCAGTCCACCAGTTTTTTTTTTTTTTTTTTTTTTTAACACACACACACACACACATATATATATATATATATATATATATATATATATATACATATATATATACATATATATATATATATATATATATGTACACGCGCGCGCACACACACACACACACACACATATATATATATATATATATATATATATATATATATTTATAAGCACACACCCGATTACAACAAAGCTCATATAAAATCCAATAAGCATTAATTTTTTAAAGATAAAACACTATATCTAACAACCTAAAATAGTAGTAAAAATGGCAAAGCATAAAATTAGCCTTTCATAAAATCCTGTTGTGTATTTTTCTCCCAAGTTTCAAAGACAAACTTTTTCTAAGAAATAAAGTTAACATGTTAATTTATTTCATTGGCTCTAGGGTTTAGCCATGGCTGAATAACATATTCATTCAAACCTGGAAAGTGACAGGGTTGCAGCCTCAACTGCCATTTCATTTCCTTCACTTCTAAAAGTTTTCAAATCCCCCCCCCCCGGGGTTCACTACCACCTTGTCCAGTATGCCAAATTTAAACATGCTAAATTGGGGACAATTTTTTGTATGTTTATACAGGGCATTAGATTTGTTTTGGGGTATGTTACCATAAAAACAGGAAGGGATAGTACCAATGAAAAGGCCTTAATTGCCCCACCTGTAAACCACTGTGGATAACTTAGACAAGATAAAATTACTGTTGGTAAAATAATACAAACAGGCACTAGGATGACAGTGAGGTGCTTGAAATTCTGGAAAGTGAGTGGTTACAGCTTTGCTCTGTGGTGGAAAAAAGTAAACCTTATTTGTGTGTGGCAGGCATTGGTTACAGCTCAAGGCAACAATGTTAATTTGCCTTATGCTCTTAAGACCTCACATACATTGTTGTAGGTTGTACGAATTGTAAGGCAATCCTGGACACCTGTTATAGCAATAAGCAATATTAGACCACAGAATGCATCTTGCTGCAGCCAGTGGCAGCAACAAATTAGGGCAGATATCTTGTTGAAGCAGAGCCATCAAACCAAAAAGAATTATCCTAGAAGAGCCACAAATTTTAAATAAAAAAATGCATCCCTTGTTCATCAGCATTACGTGAAACTAAATTTCATTCAAAACAATGGCTTTTTTTTTTTTTTTTACACTAAGCAACCTAAAGAAAAACTCAATATGCATTTCCAAAAAGGTCAGAAGGTCAGACTACTTTTGAGTCAAGCCAAAAATGTGGTCTTAATGCAACCAAAAATCAGACAGTACCTGGTTTATCTGGAAAAGAAGACTTTTGGGGAACAGAAGTCTGAGTAGCCTTAGCAGGAGGACCCCACTTGCCACCCTTTAGTAGGAGGGCGAGACTGCCTGCGAACAAAGGCTGGCTTATTGGGGTAGTTTCTCTGAAATTTAGGCACAGGAGAAACAGACATGTTTAAGTTCCTGTAAAGCCTTCACCTTATCCTGAAGGGACGTAAACAAAGCAGCAGCTTCACCAAACAAGTGTTCATTATCAAGAGGGGCATCCATTAACTTAGCATCATCATCAGACAAAAGGTTGAAGCTGAAGTCAAGAATACCTCCTCATCATTGTCCCAAGCAGCCCTAGAAGAAGAATCTGCTGCATCATAACTACACCTGATGGAATGATGAGCACCTGGGAGGAAGTCCTCAACAAGAAAAGGGCAGACGTTTTACTCTGAGTCTGGAAGATCAAAAATAACCTTACAGGTCTTAGACAGGAGAGCCAACAAATACCTAGACATATGGGTCTGATAATTAACAGCCCTAAAAGCCAAGGTAGCAGAGGTACAAGACCATCTCATCCAACCTTTCCATAGTCCTACCATCTTTATCAGACAGCAGTAACTTGGGAGAAGGACGTGATTGACAGAGCTTGTCAGAAGCTAAAGACACCACTGAGGGGGTCACAGCAGGACGACACTTGTACAAAACTTTACAGTCCTCAGACACCCTACAGAATCTGTCAGGTTTCTTGGGATCAGGGGGCTGAGAGTCTGCAGCCTGGGAAGCATTGGAAAATGCATCCAGCAATGCAGCCAAAACAGAAGGTACAGCAGAAGGTTTAAGAGAATCCGTCTGCAGCAACTCATAATGATTTACCTCAGACACCTGAGCAGAACCCCATTTAAAGAACTACATAATCCTGGAGATTATGTTCCGAAAATAGATCTCTTCGAAGGGGGTATCAGGACTACTAGATTCCTCTTCATCTGATACACAGTCCAAAGGAGAGGGAATATGAGAAGGGTACACAAGGATTCCTCATCTGCATCTAGCTCCTCTTCAGAGGAATTCTGTTCCCTAGGTCTTTTTAGGGGAGTAGAAAACTAAGTGGGGGCTGCAACAGAAACCACTAAACAAGCCATGGGTGAAGGCCTGCCATTCACTCTGTGGATCCTTAGGAGCAGGAGTAATATGTTTACTCTGTTGCTTTTTCTTCAATGGGACATCCGCCTTATAAAATTTGGAAGGCTCTGACCCAGGATGAAATTCAACAATCGTAGTAGGGACCTCTTTTCTAACATTTGAGTTACACCACTAGGCCCCATGGAGATAATCAGCCATGGCTCTCCCTGAATGTCCAAAAGTGACGTCTGCAATGCCTCCTTTGATGTGCTTAAAGTGGGATCCCTGCTGGCATCCAACCTGGATGCAGCAGAGGAATCCAACGATAAAGCCGGACTAACCTCCAGGCATTCACTCGTCTCAGGAGAGATGTCTGGTGGAGGCTAAATGGCAGAAGATTCTGGCCTAGGCTTCTTGGCCTTCTTCACTGATGGCGGTCCCTCAGAGCAGGAAGTTCCCTCCATCATGTCTTCAAGCAAGAAGCTTAGGACTCTGGTTTTCAAGACAAAGTGACAAAGAAGAGAGTCTAGTATGAAGGGTTTTAGGTACAAAGGCCTGACAGATGGAACAGGATATATGGTCGTGCGAGACACCAAGGCAAAACATACACTGTTCGTGGCAGTTTTATGGGGAATCTGTCTCCCATACTGGCATTTACCCTTCTTAAATGACATGAAACCCCACAACCAACAATAAAAGATAGATAAGTATATATATATATATATATATATATATATATATATATAAAACAATAATGTGGCACTTATCTGCAACAGCTTGGAGATGCTTGGACTGGAGGCAAAGAAGTTCTGAGGATGGTTCATCTGGAATTCACCTTTATGCCCTATGTTACACAAGGGGAATATGTCTTACGTACAGTGTACCTTAAAGCAACCTAAAGGCTTTGGTATATGGGCTGGACATTAGGCCAAACTTGGCAGGGGATTCCTAATGTTATGAATACTGCAACAATAAAATGGAAGGACATTACCTGATCTGTCTGTGTACATCCAGGGGATTGCAGGTGCTCAGCTTTATTCTGTGGGTTAGGAAAGAACACCAGTAAGTGAACAGCTTGATTCAAGGAGAGTTCTGACACTACTTTGGGCATTAAGGAGGAGAAAGTTCTTTGGGGTTACCCTGCCTTTGGAACATAGTGATGGATTCTTTACACATCAGGGCTTGTAGCTCTGAGTCCCGCCTGGCTGAAGTGATGGATATCAGTAGAGTGGTCTTCCAAGTAAGAATCTTTAGGCGAGCAGCTGCTGTGGTCTCAAAATGTAGTAACAGAAGTTTTTCTAATATACAGTTTAAATCCCAGGTAGGAGGACAGGGTTTCTCCTGGGGGGGGCCTTAGACCCATTTTAGGAAGAGTTTCAGGTAGGTGAGAATAAATAGGGGAAGCAAGTAAGACAGGCAGAAATGGCCAAAGCAAATGCCTTAATACTGCAATAAAAGTTGTCCCTGGTGAAACAAAACTGAAAGGTATTCCAACATTAGGTTTATGTCCACATAAGGACTAAAGTCTGTTCTAGCACAAAAAAAATTGTATTCAGACGAGAATGATTTTTTGGCATTTGAATTTCTCTCTTAGCACAGACAGCATGTTTGTAGAACAGTCTACATTATTTGGGGGTCAAAAAAATAGTAGTGGCTAAAAGTAATAACCACAGTGCAAAGGATTCCAGTACCAGAGAACTAAGACCAAAATACCAATTAAAGTTTAAAAAAAAAAGTTTATTCACCACCTTCTTCTTTCGGCTTTTCCCGGCTAGGGGTCGCCACAGCATATCACCTGTCCACTCCTGATTGGCAGTGGAGTTTTACTGTGTCAAGTTGCCAGCCCAGCGACCAACCTTCCACACAAAGCACACACGCACGCACTCACACCTAGGGCCAATTTAGTGTATCCAATCCACCTACAGCATGTCTTTGGGATGTGAGAGGAAACCGGAGCACCCAGAGGAAACCCACGCGACCACAGGGAGGACATATTTAGTCCTATCCAGGTAGAATCTGAGCTGTCTGTGCACATCTAGAGAATGCAGAATCCTTTCCCCCTTGTTTTGTGGTTTAGGGAAAAAGGTGGCCAAATTAACTGATTGGTTGAGAGCCACACTGGACACCACTTTAGGCATGAAAGTTGGGTTAGTCCTCAGGGAGACCCTATCAGCATGAAAAATGATGAAGGGCTCCAACAGCCATGACTGCTTGTAACTCAAACTCTTCCAGTTGAAGTGATGGCCAGAAGCAAGGCTGTCTTCCAAGAGGCTGCAGGCTCAAAGGGGAGTAGTGTGAACTTTTCCAACACAAAGTTAAGTTCCCAAGTTGGGGTAGGAGCTCTTCTGGGTGGCCTTAAATTGTTAGCCCCTATTAGGAACTGTTTGATGAGAGGGTGAGAAAAGAGGTGACTCTGTGCTGTAATGAGCAGAGATGGCAGAGGCATGAATTTTAATAGAAGAGAAGGATAGACCCCTGTGTAGTAGATCTGCTAGGTAATCCAGGATGAGAGGTAAGGAGGGCTGTACTGTTTCAGCTCCTTTAGCCTTGATCCAGGTGCAACACCTTTTTCACTTGTCAGCATAGGATTTTCTAGTGCTGGGGCATCTGGCCTCACGTATAACATCCAAGACTTACTTGCTTGCTTAGGCTGGCAACTGGAGGAGAGGTCAGGGAATAAGCCAGGCTGCCAGGTTCAGGGGTCTGCAATTGTGGATGCATGAATTCTCCCATTCTGCTGGGTCAGGAGAGTTGGGATCTGAGGTAGGTGCTATGGTGTCAGGGGTGACAAACTGCGCAGCAGTGGGTAACACTGTTGGTGTGGCCAGTCTGGTGCAATCAAGATTGCTCTTGGTTTTTCCTCCCTTATTTTGAGTAGTACCCTCGAAAGTAGAGGTAGAGGGGAAATGCATAGATCGAGAGGCTTGCCCATTGGAAGGACAGTGCATCCACTTTCCAGGCCTTGCTGTGAAGTTCCCTGGTGCAGAATTTGCTGAGCTGGTGATTGTTGTGGGAGGCAAAGAGGTCATCCTTCGGGGTGCCCCATTTCTGGGTTACAAGGTTGAAGGTGCTGTGGTCTAGCTGCCACTCGTGTGGGTCTAGGAGGTTTCTGCTTAGGTTATCTTCCAGAGAGTTTTGGGAGCCTGGCAGGAATTGTGCTTACAGGTGAATTTGCATGGCTGAAGCCATGCGCCAAAGGGTCATGGCGAGCCTGCAGAGGGGATAAGAGTGAGTTCCTCCCTACTTGTTGATGTACCACATCACTGTGGTGTTGTCCGTTTTGATCACTAGAGGCCCTGGAGAGAGTAGGGGTGTGAAAGCTGCCAGAGCATGCTGAACAGCTAGCATCTCTTTTTGGTTGATGTGCAGATGTATTTGGTTTGGGCTCCAATGGCCATGAATGCACCTGACATCCAGGTGTGCACCCCAGGCATAATCTGATGCATCTGTGGTTAGGGTCTGGGCAGCGTGGGGTTGTGAGGAGGGAAGACACTTGTTGTAGTTGCATGCTGCTGCTCACCAAAGAAAATCTTTCCTTAAACAGGGTATCATAGGTATGATACTTTCCAGGTCCCGAAAGTGTTGACACCAAAGGCTTTTTAGGTACCATTGAAGTTTCCTCATATGCAGTCTGGCATATGGAAGGAATAGAATGCAGGATGCCATGAACCCTAGAGCTTGCAGGATTTTCCTTGCGGATAACTGGGTTCTGGTGGCTAGTTGAGAGAAGTAGCCTGTCAGGTAGGCTTGTTTTTCTGGAGTAAGGAATGCCATCTGGGATGCTGTATCCAGGCTTGCTCTCAGGAATACAATTTTGTGAGTGGGTACTAGTTTGGATTTCTTTTCGTTCATAGTATACCTCAGGGAAGTCAGTAGGTCCTTTACAAAGTTCAGGTGCTGTAACAGCTTTTCCTGAGCGTTTGCCTGAATTAGGCAGTCATCTAAGTAGGGGTAAATTTGAATATTCCTTTGTCTGCAAAAAGTAATGGCTGGAGCCAGGCATTTTGTGAAAACTCTGGGAGCAGTGGATAAGCCAAAGGGAAGCGAAGAGAACTGAAAGTGCATAGATCCTGCTCTGAAATGTAGATATTCCCTGCAGGAATCCCTAACTGAGATGTGTAGATAGGACTCTTTCAGGTCTAGGGTGGCTAACCAAGCATCCTTGGATAGCATAGGAAGAAGCTGCGGGAGGGTGAGCATTTTGAATTTTGGTCTCACCAGGAAGGTGTTTAGAATAGATAGATCGAGGATTGGGCACCAGGTGCCCTTTTTTTCTGGGTACCAGGAACAGTCTGGAATAGTAACTTTGGCCTATCTGGTCTGCAGGAACAGGCTGTATTACCTTCATGGAGAGGGAGGAATGGACTTGGTTTTGTGCCTCTGCCCATCGGTGTTGGTGACAGAGGCCCAGTTTTTGGCATAGGAGGAGAGTTTTCCTCCTAAGGGCACAAGCAGGTGGGCAGAGGTAAGGGGTGGAGGTGTGCAATCATTGAGAGTTCTTTCCATAAGGGGGTGACTTAGCACTCCCTGTTTTTGAAGTGGAGGAAGTCCATTGCTTAGATCCCTGCATTCCCTAGGACTGCTGTCTGGGGGGTCTGCCTCCCCTAGGTAGTGTCTGAGCTGGTCTGAGGGGGCCGGAAAGGACCATTGTTTGGAGGGGCAATAGGTTGGACCTGTAAGAAGTCTTTAACTGTCTGCATAGATTTAGATTTTTCTTCCATCTTTTTTAAGACCTCTTCTGCCTTGGTGCCAAACAAATCATCTTTGTTCAATGGTGCATCCAACAGTTTTGATTTGACATGGTCTGGCAAGGACTGTTCCTTAAGCCAAGCATGCCTTCTAAGTACAGAACCTGTGACTGCTGCCCTCTAGGATGTTTCTAGGGTGTCAGAGCTACACTGCAAGGTGTGTTTAGTAACTTGGCTTGCAGAATGCATAAGCTCCTGTAATTCTTTATTTTCTGCACAAGCCGGAAAGGTAGACATTTTTTGTTTAAGGAGTTCCATAGTATGATGCTGGTATTTCAGCATGTGGAACTGACAATTTAGTACTCTAATGGCAAGAGTTCCAAAGGCGTATAGTTTTTTACCCCATCTCTCTAAAGCTCAGGAATTCCTGTCCAAGGGGGTGGGATTCTTAGCTGTGGTTGCTTTTATTCCTTTAGGTCCTTGGGAGATGACCTCTGGGTCAGCAGTAAGATTTTTGAAAAGAAATTTGTGAGTCAGGGACCCTGTCAGGCTTCCTGGGAGCAGGTGGAAGGGTGTCAGGGGTTAAACTGGATTCCATAAAGACATCATCCACAACATCCAGGACATGAGGAATGGCTAAAGGTATGTGCTGTGATAAATCTAAGAATTCCCAGAGTCTCTTTTTGGAATGAGGTTAGTCCTGACACTCCCATTGGAAATGCTCCCTTAAAGTATGTAGGGTTTCACCAAATGAAAAATCCTCTGGAGGAGAGGCAGAAGGAATGGATTACTCTGCATCTGAATCCTCATAAACCGGGTTGCATGTCTTCATATTCAGAAACCTCAGAGTCATCGGACTCCTGGTCAGATAAAACTGCTGGGGACAAGTCTCTTTCTTTTGGAAGGGGTAAGCTGGCATTCCCTAATAAGCATAAGGTCTTCCGCCATTTTAAGCATTTGAGATTGAGGCATGGAAGCAGGTGCTTGAGTTTGGGTCATCTGTTTTTAAGGCGTAGTTCATACCCTGGGTCTTAGAAACTTGGTAGTTTCAGAAAGAACTGAAGACGCAAAATAAGTCATCGGTTTGTGTCGAGTATCGGTAGTGCAAAGAACTTCCTCAGAAGCCAGTGCCTGTTCAGTGGCTCTGGACTCATCCAAGGTAGAGACATCCGCAGGATCCTTAGTCAATGAAGAGTCTCGCGGCATACCAGACTCCGAACGGATCTTGGTAGCTGCCTGCGAATCCACAAAAGCAGGCATTAGGGGCTGCGAAAGCACCTCACTGAGGACCGGCAAACTGGTGACTAGCTTAACGGAAGCATCGGCAGTTTTGGACCTGTGCGGTCTTGTCTTTATCCTTATGTTTTTTTCAGATCGGTAGTCGGACGGCTTACCGAAGCCATTTCAGAACACGGAGATCAAGAGCAAAAATATTTAGCTGCAATAAGAGCCTGACTACGTATAGTTCTGGCGTTGAACAAAGCACAAAACCGACAGAGAGGGACGTCGTGATCTGGGCCTAAACGGGTGACAGTAAGAATGGAAATATCGGTGTTGTATTTGCTTTCCACAGGCGAGACAATTGTTAACTTTTACTGACATTGGTTAGAGCAAGAAAAAAGGATCCCCAATGGGGTACTTAGCTTTAGAAGACTTCAACTTGGAAACGAAAATTCAGGTAGCGGCCGACCGGCACTCGTGTGAACTGCTTCTGCTTCGGGCTCCTCGCAAGAAAGACTGAGGTAATGGTGTCGGCTGCCTGATTTTATATCACTGACAACCTGACGTCAGTCCTGGAGTGACAGCAACCGACGCAGAAATACTAAGCCTCTGGTATTCGGGCCAACTGAGGGCTACTCCTGGCAGGATAACCCAAGTGTGATGACTGCAACAGTGAAACACGAAGAACATCCAATGTTGCCTTAGCCAGGAGGGGTCAGAGTATCATGCTCGGTCTGTCTGCCCTAACCTTTATCAGTACCCTGGGACTCCAGGGAAGCAGCAGAAAGGCATAAGGAGAGAGGCCTGTACAATTTAAAGGAAAAAGCATTAATTCCCCATGTCCCTGTCTATTGGGTTCTGGAGCAGAACCTTTGTAGTTGTTCTGATGAAAGATTAAAAGGTCTATACGGGGGTGCCCCCATCGATGGGTGAGGTCCAGGAAGAGCTCTCTTTTTAGCATCCATTTGTTGGTGTCTAGAATGTCTCTGCTCAAAGAATATGCTAAGGCGTTGTAATAGCCCAGGATGTAGGATGCTATCAGTATCCATTGCAATTCCTGTGCCACGAGACAAATCTTTATTGGCAGACTGCAAAGGGGGTAGGAATGAGTTCCCCCTTTCTTGTTAATGTATCACAACTGTGGTGCCAAATCTGCAGTGCTCCTGGAAGATAGGTTGCTTTGAAAGGCTTTCATCACTAGATACACTGCCAGCAATTCCTTCCATTTTATGTGAAGCTTTCTTTGCTCTAGGGTCCTAAGTGTGCTCCCCATGCTACCTCGGGATTATCTGTGGTAATCGTCTTGCCTGTCTCTGGTAGAGAGAAGTTTGCTCCTGGATTCAGCCTGATCATGTCTTTCCACCAAAAAAGCTCCCTTTTCAAGCAAGGTAAAAGAGGCAAAAGTGTTTCCAGGGGACAGTGTTGTTCCCAAGGGTTTTTCAGGAACCACTGCAGTTTCCCCATGTGTAATTTTGCAAGGGGAATCACTAGAATGCAAGATGCCATTTATCACAAGGCCCCTAGATATTTTCCTTGCACGGACTGTCTGCTTTGACAGTAAGCTGACTAAAACAGTCTGTCAGAAAGGACACCTTGTCTTGAGGGAGAAAGGCCTTTTGTTGTACAGAACCTATCAATGTGATCAGAAAGAATGTTTATCTGAGGCTGAAGTTAGGACTTGTGGGGGTTGTGAGTCCTACCTTCTGAAAGCAATCCATGGTAAATAAGGCTGTTTGTAGCTCCAGGATGTATTTTCCTAGGACGAGGCAATTGTCTAGGTAAGGGTAAATGTGTACTCCTAGTATTCTGCAATGGGCTATAATAAGAAGTTATGTACCTACCATAACGTTCCATGTTAGTTGTCTTCTTCTCGCCTTCTTTCTTGCTGGTTGGGGGTTCGGAGCTGACCCTCGGCTCCGACTCGGCCATTTTCTAAAGCTCGAGAGCTACTTACTGGCTCGAGGCCTCCCTATATCCCACAATGCCTGGCGCTAGACCCCCAGATCTCGTTTGGAAGACCTAACACCAACATAATACAATAGGACTGTCCCAAAAGCAAGACTTCATCTAGAGGGCTGAAGAAAAAAAAGGTAGAGAACATAAAACGGTAAAGACTCAGCCAGTGACAAGACTCGTACGAAGACTCTTCGCGATCCATCTAGGCTAGGGGGATGAAGGGTGGGACGCAAGAAAGAAGGCGAGAAGAAGACAACTAACATGGAACGTTATGGTAGGTACATAACTTGTCTCTCTCGCCTTCATTCTTGCTGGTTGGGACAGTGTCCCTAGCACCTTAGTCCTGGGTGGCTCATCGAAACAGACTCTTGAGCACAGTGGAACCAAAATCAGCTCTACTCCTAGAGGCCACATCCAATTTATAATGTGAAATGAAGGTATGAGGGGTGGCCCATGTGGCCGCTGCAGAAATGGCTTCCATTGGTAGTCTTGCTTGAAAAGCTACCGACGTAGCTAAAGCCCTAGTGGAGTGGCCTTCAGGTTTAGCAGGGAGTTCTTTATGCCTCAACTGATAAATAAGGGTAATGGAGGACAACCACCTGGATAAGGTTACTTTAGACACTGGTCGACCCTGCCTACCCTCCGCATAGGACAGGAAGAGTTGGTCTGATTTCCTTATTTGCTCAGTCCTATGCAAATAGAAACGTAATTGCCTATGAACATCCAACTGGTGTAGTTTGTGTTCAGCTTTGTTGGAATAATTTGGAAAAAAGACTGGCAGATCGATGGATTGATTCAAATTGTTCTCGGAGGGGACCTTAGGAAGGAACGAAGGATTAGTCCTGAGTGAAACTCTATCCTTATGGAAAACTAGATAAGGAGGACGAACACAAAGGGCTTGAAGTTCAGAAACTCTCCTCGCTGAAGTAATGGCCACCAAAAAGAGGGTTTTCCAAGTAAGCAATTTCAAGGGACAGGAAGCTGCCCGTTCAAAGGGAGGAAGTATCAAGGAAGCAAGGATCAAATTTAAGTCCCACGGAGGCGGGGGATCTTTCACTGGAGGCCTGAGCAAGATTGTTCCTTTCAGAAAGGCTTTGCAAAGCTTATGGGACAGGATGCTGGTTTCTGACAGGCCCGTATGGAAATTAGAGATTGCCGCTAATTGAGCTCTAATGGTAGCCGACGAGGAGCCCGCTTGAAAAAGTTCTGCTAAGAAGTCCAGAACGTTATGGACAGGGGCAGTGAAGGGATCTATATTTCTAGCCTCTGCCCAAAAAGAGAAACGTTTCCACTTGCTAGCATAAGTCTTCCTGGTTGTAGGTTTGTGCGAGGAAAGGATAATCTCACACACTGAATTGGAAATACTGGGAAGCCTGGCTAAGGTTGGAAGTGGAGCAACCAAGCAGTGAGGTTGAGAGACTGAAGAGACTGATGCAGCCTGCCCGACTGATGGATCAGGAGGGTCTGGAACTGGGTCCAGATTCCAAGGCTGCTCTAGAAGGTGACGATGCAGGAAAGGGAAGCAGATTTGTCGGGGCCAGTAGGGGCAGGATCGGCCTTAGGTCAAACTGGTGCCCTAGGCAAAAGGGCTCCACGGTGCCCCCCACCACATCACCTGGTGCCCCCATCCTGGTCTACCTATACCAAATAAATACTGGAAAAGCGCCCATACTAGAGCGCGCCCTAGGCGACCGCCTAGTAGGCCTATGCCTAAGGCCGGCTATGAGTAGGGGGCAATGAGGATTATCCTGCAACCCAGCACGGTAGCTTTCTGAATTAGTTTGGGAATTAGTGGAAAGGGTGGGAATGCATACAGAAGTCCCTGGGGCCAATCGTGAACTAGAGCGTCTCTGGGGGAGTGTCCGGGAAGAGAGTGAAGAAATTGTTGCACTTGCTGTTGAGAGGAGTTGCGAAAAGGTCGCAGCAAGGCTGACCCCATTTGCAGAAGATTCTGTCCGCTACTGTCAGGTTGAGAAACCACTCGTGACGCATGAGAATAGCTCTGCTTAGCCTGTCCACTATAACATTGGACTTCCCAGGGATGTGCGTTGCCATCAGAAACCGTTGAGAGGAGATCGCCCACTGCCATAGTCTGAGTGCTTCTCGACATAAGGGATACGACTTGGTTCTGCCCTGCTTGTTGTACCACACTACAGACATATTGCCTGTCTGAACTGCAATGGTCCCAGTGGGTAGAGAGTTCTGAAGAGCTTGCAACGCTAAAAACACCGCCCTCATCTCCAAGACGTTTATGTGCAAGTAGTACTCGTGGGGTTGCCAGGTGCCCTGGACAGTCCTGCCCTGAAAATGAACCCCCCACCTGATCAGGGAGGCATCCGTGGTCACCATGGCAACTGGAGGAGGGACAAATGGTCTGCCCTGGGGTACTGACTGAGAGACCATCCACCAAGCCAAGTGGTCTTTGCATGATTGTGTGATTATTATCTTGTGAGACGAAGGAAGTTGTTGAAAGGACCATTGGGTGAAAAGCATCCACTGGAGAATCCTCATGTGAAAACGAGCCAGGGGAATTAATATGATCGCTGCTGCCATGAGACCTAAGGTTTTTAGGATGAATCTGGCCTGAATCTTTCTGCACCCTAATAATACCTGCACATGTCGGCGAATGTCTGCCACTCTGTCTACTGGTAGCCTTGGAGACAGATCTTTCGTATTTAATCTTGTGCCTATAAAGGTTAAGGACTGACAAGGCAACAATGCGACAATGCAGACTTTTCAAAATTTATTGAGATACCTAGGTTGGAGCATGTTTGGATGGTATAATCCCTGGCTCTTAGCAATTGATGCCTGGTGGTAGCAGTAAGGAGCCAGTCATCTAGATATGGAAACACCTGGAATCCCTGCCGTCTTAGGTGAGCGGTAACCACTGCCATGCATTTGGTGAATACCCTGGGGGCTGTGGTGAGACCAAAGGGCAGGGCTCTGAACTGGTAATGACTGGCTCCCAGCCGGAAGCGGAGAAACCTTCTGGAATGCCTGTCCATTTTGATGTGGTAGTACGCATCCTGAAGATCTACAGAGCACATCCAATTGTCCTGACCCAAAAAGGGTAGAATGGACTGAAGCGTGACCATGCAGAACTTCCTTCATCCCCTGTCTTCTTTGGTACCAAAAAGAACTTTGAGTAAATTCCGGATCCTTGCTGGTCTGCTGGGACTTGTTGGATGGCCCGTTTTTTTAGCAGTCTTGAAATTTCTTGTACTGCCTGTTCCCTTAGACTGGGTGGAACATCTGGGATGATGGTTGTTTCATTTTAAAGGAGTGTGGACAAACGGGATTTTGTAACCTCCGGATATGATGGACTGTACCCATCTGTCTCGAGTGATGAGACACCAGGCTTCTGGGTATAGAGACAACCTTCCACCGACTGCCTCCGAAGGCAGACAGCCGGGCAGCCCCTCAGGGGTGCTGGAAGGGCTTGTCAGAAAAAGATTCTCTGCTGCCCTGATTCTGCGGACCCCCCTCTGCCCCGCGGGCGGTATCTATTGTTGTTCCATCCTCTGCCTCTGGAGGGAAACTCGCCACGTGTGCCAGGCACGGCTCCCTGGGGTTTCCGGAACCACATCTTCCCACTCTTCTGACCCTTAGGGTATGGTCTAGAGGGAGTGGAAAAACGGACTCCAACTGCAGAGAGAGTCTTGCCTTCCTGCTCACGCCTGATAACTGCATCTTTCACCTGAGGTCCAAACAGAGCCGAACCATCAAAAGGGGTGTTGGTGAAAGACGCCTTGAAGGGATCAGCGAAGTTACATAACCGCATCCAGGCATGCCTTCTCAAAGCCACGCCTGTGCCTGTGGCTCTACTCGCCCCATCAGCCGCAAACAAAATGAGCCGCATGGAGGAGTTAACGATAGAGTTAAGAGCTGCCAGCTGGGAGTTTATCTTGTCTTGAGCTCCCGCAGCTGATGGATCTTGCAGGGTATCTCCTAGCTCCCAGAGGAGATCCCGCTGAAGACGGGTGAAGTGGCAAAAATAATTCAGCGACCGCATGGAGAAGGTCGCTGAGGAAAACATCCACTTCCCGTATCTATCCATCGTCCTAGACTCTCTGTTAGGGGGATGGACAGGTACAGAAGTGTCAGCCATCTCCTTTTTCATGGCAGCTGCTACCACCATGGCATCAACGGGGACACCCTTTGTCAGAAAATGTTTATCTTGGGGGGGGGGGCGTGATAAACTTAGTGGGTCTGCGAGGGGTTGGTTCCAGAGTGTCCGGAGCTGACCACGCCTTCCGAGCCACCACTTCCTTTAATGGATCGAAAGGCGGAGGACACCCAGGAGGTGGAGGGGCAAGAACCAAACGCATCCAAGTATACCGACTCATCCTCAGAAGGGTTAAGGGCAGACCAGTTCCCCCTCTGCTTAAGGATCTCAAGGATGTCTGAGAAAGAGACATCTTCAGAGGGGGATCTTGGGGACCCTTCGGAATCCTCCAAGTCAGTATATGACGTGACCAACTCTGGGGAGTCAATATGTTTCCTCTTACATTTCCTCTTTCGAAGGGGCTCCTCTGAAATCTCAGGGGAGGCCTCTGAAGAGGAAGATACACCCAAGTGGGGTGACCTGGAGCATTTGGTCCCCTCGCTTGGGGTCTGGAGGAGGGGCAGAGACCGAAGCAGGCACCCTGGGGGGAGGAGCTAAAGGGGCTGATAGAGGTGCAGACTCAGAAGTCAGCACGCTCCTCATGACCTCGAAGGTGCCCCTGTCCGGCACAGAAGAGGGCCCCTGGTCCGAGGAGACGGGAATCCTCTCCGGCACCAAAAGGGACGGCTCCGAGGCCGATGTAGGAGCCGAGCTTACCTGCGCCGAAGCTTTGAGAGGAAGAACGGGGTCAGACAAGGGTCCGATGCCACTCAGCCCCTCGGAGCCGACAAGGGAGTCTCGGCACCCAGATCCCTCCAAGGATGGAACCATTGAAGAAATCGGAGCCGACGAAGGAGCCGAAAGGGGAAGCATCGGCGCTGTTTCCAGGATCAGAGCCCCAACAAGCTCCGGCTCCGAAATGACAGGAGGAGTCTGAGGAGGAACTACTTCAGAAAGGGGAGCAGCCACAGCCTGATGAGGAGGGCTAGTTAACATTTTAGCCAGGGCCTGCGATTTGAGGAGTGTACTAACCACTCTATCCAAGTCATGATCGGACAGCCTCGAGGACCGAGAAGAGTGGGACCTATGACTCCGTTCAGACTGTAGCAAAGGTGATCCCGGAGCCGAGCGAATCAACTCCAGGGATGGCGATCTGGATCGCTTACGGCTCCCTGACTGCTCCGACACCAAGGTCAGAGCAGAGAGAGATTTTGATACTTCGGTCCCGGCCGGAACCGAAACTGAAGCAGATGCTCCACCTGGCGATGGCTCCATACTGGGAGCCAATGGCTTGGTGGGCTTAGGGGGTTTTAGCTGGCTGAGACTTTGCCGGAGACCCCTCGGGTTTTAATAAACCCCTGAGAATTAACTTGCTCCTACACTCTTGCAGGACTCTTGGACTAAAGGCATGACATACCGAGCAAGAGTCCTGCAGGTGTAGGGAACCCAAACAAACACAAGAAGTGTGACCGTCTGTCAGAGACATTTTCTGACAGTACGAGTCACACTTCTTGAACCCTGATACCTTGGGTATCCTTTGACATGTTATAAGATAAAAGGAATACCGATGGATGAAATTTTTGACTAGTGCACAAAAAACACACACTAACCCCACACCTTCACACAAAAAATTTTAGGTAACTATACAAACTAAAACTAAGAGACTATGATTTTAGACTACAAAGGCTAAACACTACTTCCTACTGAAAACAATGTAAAAGGGAAGGGGATAGCCTCTAACTTAAACAGCCTACTTAGGGTGATGGGGGGGGGGGGGAGACTCTCCAAGTAAAAACGAGTTTCCTAAGGGTCAGAAAAACACGGGAAACCTAAGACTAGTCTACAGTACTATTCTGATTAACAAAAAGATTAAAAAAAATATATACAACAGTTAAACTACTAAAAATACAAAGACTAATACGACCTGAGCCAGTGAAGCGCAACCTCATAGTTGAAGCGGCAAACGAGATCTGGGGGTCTAGCGCCAGGCATTGTGGGATATAGGGAGGCCTCGAGCCAGTAAGAAGCTCTTGAGCTTTAGAAAATGGCAGAGTCAGAGCGGAGGGTCGGCTCCAAACCCACAACCAGCAAGAATGAAGGCGAGAGAGACAACTTAACATCCAGAGTTACACATATACTGAAAAACTCTGGGTTCAGTAGATAAATGAAATGGTAAAGCACAGAACTGGTAGTGCAAACCTTCTGCTACAAACCAAAGGTACCGCCTGTGCTCCTTTGCAATAGAAATGTGAAGATAGGTGCCTTTCAGATGTACTGTAACTGTGCAAGATCCTAGTAAGATCATAAGTAGCAGTTTTTGAAGGTTTAGCATTTTGAAATGGGAATATTTAGGAACTTGTTTAACTTTAAGAGGTCTAAAATTGGTTCTAAGTGCCTTCCTTTCTTGGGACTAGAAACACACTGCTTTAGACACTGTTACTTCCTCCTCACCAGGGACTGTTTCAGCGGACCTTTGTTGCAAAATTTCTTGCAAGATAGGGGAAAAGGAGATAGTCTTGGTCTTTTGGTGGCTTTCACATCCTTAAAAAGGGGGTCTTTCCCTAAACTGAATGAAGTAGCTCTTTTCTACGATGTCTAGGATCCACTGGTCCAAGGAGATGAGTTTCTACCGTTATAGAAAGGGAGAAAGTCCTCCTGATAGAGGAGTGGGGAAGGGGGTGGTTTTGGACAGGGAGGGAGCTGTATATAGCCACAGCTGTTCTCTGGAGGGGATCATCACTTCTCCCATTTCCCATTTTGTTCAGATTGCCATCTTCTGAAGTGTCTTGGTCTCTTTAATCAGGGAGGCCTCCCCTTAATCTTGCCTAGGAGGCATATGCCAAAGCTTAGAAGGGCAATTCCTAAAATATCTAGGGGTGGGAGTCAAACAAAATTCTCAAAGTGTTATTTGCTTCCCCTTTTTGTAGAAATTTCTCGAAAATCTTCTCTGGACTGGGCCCAAAAGGGAATTCTTTATCCAGGGGGCCATACAGGACTTAGGCCTTTACTTGGCCAGAAAGTGTCTGGGTCCTCAGCCAGGCATGTCTGTGAACAATGTGAAACTGGCAATTATGGACCCTCAGACAGGTTAGTAGATGTACATGTCTTTTTTCTAAACCTGTCTAGTAGTCTACTTCTCTGTCATTAGCTAAAGGATGTCTAGCAGCAAGATTAGGGTCACCCTTGTGGCTCCAGTTGACACTACAGGGGGATCAGAGTGTGGGTTTTTGCTGAGATGCTCATGTTCAGCACTCTGTAAAATCGATCTGGTTTACTTGGGGCAGGTGGCAGTGAGATGTCTTCAAAGACATCTAGTACCACATGGACAGGAAGAATAGCCAGTGGTCTAGGAGATGGCAGACTTAAAAGCTGCCCATAATGCGTTTGGGCCTGAGAAAATTCCTTGCTCTCCCAATGAAAGGCCTCCATCTTATGTAAGGTGTCCCCAAAGAAACAAATCTTCTGGGGGAGAAGCAGAAGAGGTGGTATTATCTATGCAAGAGTCAGGGTAGGCTAGAGAGCGTGGTGTTAAGAGTAAAATAATTCTTCCTCATTCTCAGATCCTGAAAAATCAGATTTCTCCTGAAAAGAAACATCCCTCCTCCTTTTATGGAGAGAAGCATCAGTTGTAGTCTGTTGTGCCTGGTTAGTCTCCCTAGATTTCATAAAGGCCACTAATTCTTGGGCAACTTTCAGGACTGAAGGCGGCTAATTTTTGCCGAAACCAATCTGCTGCTGATTTGGTTTATTTTATTCCAATTGTTGGAGCTGCCACATTAAATTGGTGTATTTTTCACCCTCGGTGCTGGATGTCTTGTTTTGTGCCAACTTTCAGGAGGTCCCGAGTTTCGACCTGGGTTGTTGTGGCTGACAACTAAGATGTAGGCTGAGGTAAGACGACTATTCTCTTTGGTTTACGCATCCATTTTGAAAAAAGAGGACTCTGTACGTGGATGGGTGACCGCAAACTCAGTTCATCTTCCATGGTTGTTTTGCAGGAATACACACCAGTAATCTTGACTCTCTCCCACTTTAACAAAAGCTCAGATGTTGGAAGCTGAAGCCTGCTGAGTGACTTCACACTCAACCAACTCTGGTGTTGAAGAAAGCAAATTTGAATGGCCTGCTGCAATGGTAGCTTACCAAGACATCACACCTGAGGGCTTTGGGCTTGGTTGCCGTCAGACATGGGGGCTGTAAAAGCACCTCCCCAGAGTCAGTCAATTTTGACGAAGACGTGGAACAATCATAGTCATACACAATCTTTTTCCTTACATTATTTTGTCTTTGAATTTCTTTGAAATTTAAATTTTTTTCAGTTGAAGATGGAGAGAAGGAAACAGAAGGAACCAAGTCTGAGGGCTACAGCCCTACTCTTAAGGGCTGTAGCTTGAAACCTAGTGCAATCCTGACAATTACAAAATATCATGACTAGGCTCCAACAAAACAGACGAAAAGAATAAAGGTCTTTATGCGGGATTTGTTTCCCACAGTTCAGGCAAGTTTTTTGAACAATAAACAAAAGAAAAAATTCCACAATGGGATACTTACCTGAAAATCAGTTGTAAGAAACTCTGGAGACAAGCCAACCAACAGATTGCGAGCATCTGATAAAAGTACTAAAGCATCAGATGGCATGGCTAGAAAGAAAGGAAGATGGTGCTGATGGACACCCTCTTACACACTGACATTTGGATACTGGCCTTCAGATGTCCATCAACTACCGATGATGAAAATACTATGGAATTTGGGCTGGCTGACTGAAAGGTTCTGCGTGGCAGGCAGGAAGACCAAAGAATCAGTACTGCAAGATTAACGATCATGTAGTCATTCTGAGCCGAACACCTATTTCATGTAACTTCTTTGCTCAATGATCTCTTCACCTTTACTCATTTATAAATACTGCAAACACTGGAAAAATATTAAGTTACTACTGTATAAACAGTAGGAAATGTTAACCACCGTTAACGTTTCTTTAACTATAACCCTCTGCAAATATTTCACTGTTGTATAACAGATGCTATCATGACTAAACTTTTGTAATTTGCATTTAATGCATTTTCTGGACATATTCTGCTATGAGTGTGGGTCATGACTGAAAAGGGTCAGTAGACCAGATCACCCATGAGGTTACCAAGGCTAACAAACAAATAAATGTGGACTTGTTAGTGGGGAGCAGACTTTGATAATACATTTAAGAATGAGTTGAGGGATGCACAAAACATTGGTGTTACTTAGGTAAATAAATAAATCTACCCTATTTACCTATCTATCTTTATTTACTAAAACTGATCCCATTTCCAATAGATGGCCTGGGAGAAAACTTCCACATTTATTTTACAGATAAAATGCAGAAGATATTCCTTCCACATACATACAAATACGCTTGTGGCATTTTTCATTGTGCACCACATCATCATCTTTCGGCTGTTCCCGTTAGATGATCCGCTGTGGCAACCCCTGTTTCCATTTCTTCCTGTCCTCTGCATCTTGCTCTGTCAACACCAACCACTTGCATGTCCTCTCTCACCACATCCATAAACCTCATCTTAGGCCTTCCTCTTTTCCTGTTACCTGGCAGCTTCATCCTTAGCATCTTTTTCTCAATATACTCAGCATCCCTCCTCAGCACATGTCCAAACCAATGTAATCTTGCCTCTCTGGCTTTGTCTCCAAACCTTACAACCTGGGCTGACCCTCTAATATACTTATTCCTAATCTTGTCCACCCTCGTCACAGCCAGTGCAAATCTTAACATCTTTAACTCTGCCACATCCAGCTCTAACCCCTGCCTTTTTGTCAGTGCCACTGTCTCTAACCCATATAACATAGCCGGTCTCACTACCCTCTTGTAGACCTTCCCTTTCACTCTTACTAGTACTCGTCTGTCACAAATCACTCCTGACACTCTTCTCCGCCCACTCCATCCTGCCTGTACTCTCTTCTTCCCCTCTCTTCCACACTCGCCATTCCTCTGAACGATTGATCCCTAGTATTTACACTCATCCACCTTCGCCACCTCTACTCCTTGCATCACCATTCCTCTATCCTCCCTCTCATTCACACACATATATTGCACCACATATATTTGTAAATTAAAACTGTATAATCTTATTGGACTTTCGATTTTTCACTACTATTGAGTTAAGAATTACTTATGAGCCTAAGAATAGTCCAGAAGGATCAGTACTCTACTTCATTCGACAAATAAATTTAAAGCGAAGTTTAAAATACATGCAGTTATATCACCTTTTTTGACGGTATTTAGGGGTGCTAAAAGGGCATCTACCACTGTTAGCCTTACATGCCTTATATTTAGGCCACCTGGCTATGATGATTAGGAATTCTAATTTGCAGGGGGTATAAAAATTTTAATAGTTTTAAAAGTTTTATGCCATCGCCTATTTACTATCTCCAAAAACATACACCTCTCCCTTCACCTTATCAGCCTTCTTGCCTTACTTCTATATGCTATACTACCACTGTCATAGCAGATTAACCTCTCACCCCACCACATAATTCCTATTTTTCCTCTTTCGTCTATTATGGGTTACGCCTGTTTACAGTACCTTAAGTATATTGAATTTTGTTTAACTTTTTTCACCTGTTTGCCAAGCTCTAACTTCTTTCTTCTCATGACAATATATCACGACTATATCATACTTCAACACTTTTTCTACACTTTATTTATGCAACTGTGATTCATATCTGTGCATTACTGTAACATTGTTTTACTGTAATTATATGCAACTCTGCTTTTTTGCATTGTTTTACCCCTGGGTCTTGACTGAAAAGGTTTTTTTCTGCCCAGACTCCCGCAGTAAACAAAAGCATAAAATAAAATAAATGATGAGTTTTGAAATTATTTTTTTGTAGATGACAGCCTGGCTTTATGAATGAATCCTGAAGACAGTATATGGAGAGGCCGTTAAGATAAACTTGGTTAAATAAGGGAAACAAAAATAAGGCTGGTGGTAATGAATCATATACCTTCCATATAGTCCTAAAAGGATTACGGGCATCTATGAAATGACATTAAATAATTAGGAATTTGGTTAGGAAATTCCAGAGGTCGATTAGTTAAAACAAAGGAATCGCGTTAAGAGAAGATTTCTGAAGATGGAAAATGATAGGTTTGGAATTCAATCAGAGAATGTGGACCATTTGTTTTTCCTTTCTTTGGGAGCAGATTTTTAGAATTAGCTAAGAATTTAACATCAAAATACATCTGTAAAGGTAACAAACCTAGAGTTATCTTGGGATATAAGCAGCGTGAGCAAAACAATGAAGGGGCACACATATAGCATAAAAATGCTATTCAAAACGCATACGATAATTCTAACCAAATGCCAAGGTAGTCCAGCAAGCAGGAATCCTTATAACGGAGACAAAAATAGATAAATAAAATCCACGTAGATGTAAACTACAAGCAGAAATTTATTTGGTGCACCTCAGGTTAGCGCTTTCGGCATAAGCTTCATCAGACCTGAGTAACAGAAACATATGAATTATTTAAAAACCTTACAAGGCGGGAAAATACATTAATTTTCATTAATTTAGAACTCAATTGGCTAATCAGGCAATTAAACCCCATAGCCATAAACATAAATAAAAACTCACAGAATATAACAGCATATACATATTTAAGAACTATTAACTTATGTACTTGTGCATAAAAACTATACATAAATAAAATTACTTTTCATAAAAATAAACAAAACTAAAGACATATAAAATTAAAAAAAATATATATATATCTGCACAAACTTATACCCACAGCATATAAAAACAATTATGTGTATTTATACACATTCAGGATATATCTCATATTCTATTATATTAAAGGCACAGAAGTGATATAAACATACATCTCTACATGGCCTCAACACAATATATAAATACATGCACAAACATAAAAATGTGTAACACATATATGCACATATAAACACACAATGCATTAAATTTTTAATTTTCTCATTTTCAAAAAAGGTTTAATTGTCACTTCACCATTTAGACCAGGGGGTCTATCTGCTCTTAACTTTATAATCCATGTTGTTTCTCTCGATTCAGTGAATGTACCCACATCTCCTCCTCTAATATTAACATATATATTCATCCCTCAGGTCTTGGGAGTTTTACAGCATCTACCAGTGGAAACTGTATGTCCCAAAATGTGGTTTATTTGGCCTTATGTATAACGTGCCCCGCATTCTATATCGGTAAAACCAACAGATGCCTTAGAGATAGAATGCGGGAACACATATACCACATTAGAAAAGGTACCATTTCCAATGCTTTGGCTAAGCACGTTAGAGATTGTGGACATGAACATTCATTTCATTTAAATTTAGGATTCTAGAAAAAATATATGTTAATATTAGAGGAGGAGATGTGGGTACATTCACTGAATTGAGAGAAACAACATGGATTATAAAGTTAAGAGCAGATAGACCCCCTGGTCTAAATGGTAAAGTGCCAATTAAACCTTTTTTGAAAATGAGAAAATTAAAAATTGAATGCATTGTGTGTTTATATGTGCATATATGTGTTACACATTTTTATGTATGTGCATGTATTTATATATTGTGTTGAGGCCATGTAGAGGTATATGTTTATATCACTTCTGTGCCTTTAATATAATAGAATGAGATATATCCTGAATGTGTATAAATACACAATTGTTTTTATATGCTGTGGGTATAAGTTTGTGCAGATATATATATATATATATATATATATATATTTTTTAATTTTATATGTCTTTAGTTTTGTTTATTTTTATGAAAAGTGATTTTATTTATGTATAGTTTTTATACACAAGTACATAAGTTAATAGTTCATAAATATGTATATGCTGTTATATTCTGTGAGTTTTTATTTATGTTTATGGCTATGGGGTTTAATTGCCTGATTAGCCAATTGAGTTCTAAATTAATGAAAATTAATGTATTTTCCCGCCTTGTAAGGTTTTTAAACAATTCAAATGTTTCTGTTACTCAGGTCTGATGAAGCTTATGCCGAAAGCGCTAACCTGAGGTGCACCAAATAAACTTCTGCTTGTAGTTTACATCTACGTGGATTTTATTTATCTATTTTTGTCTCAGTTATAAGGATTCCTGCTTGCTGGACTACCTTGGTATTTGGATAGAATTATCGTATGCGTTTTGAATAGCATTTTTATGCTATATGTGTGCCCCTTCATTGTTTTGCTCACGCTGCTTATTGCTGCTGTCTTTTATCTTTGGAATTTGATTCTGACTGTAGCAGCGAGGGCATTAACTCCGTGTGAGTTAACTTGTATTTCATTATTATCTTGGGATATGTTAATATATGCAAGAGAATGGCAAGGTTTAAAAGTACCAGATCCAAGATTATATTACACAGCAGTGTAAGTTAAGTAGCTGCATCTCTTGTCTGTCTCGATGTAAGGTGACACAAACTATAACAGATGAGGGAAAATTTTACAGACATACATTTTGGGCTTTATATTAATGGAGAACTGAAGTCCATAAGCAACTGCACGTTTTTTTGAGAGGCCTGACAGACAGGATAGTATGTGACTGCCTGTGAGAGGAAAGTACAGTTTTGTACCTACCATAAATGTAGATGTCCGATAGGTATGCATCTGCAGTCATCACATATGGGTTGTCCTGCCTCAGGCAGCCCTTCAGTCGGCCGGATTCCAAAGTCTGGGTCTGGCCTCGGCTGATGTCGCACTTTCCCCGACGTCAGAGCGTCTGGGGTATAAAAGCATCAGCCGACGCCATTTTCCTCAGTTTTTCTTGCCCCAGATGCCAGGTGCCCTCTATGAAGGCTAAATTTGGATAAATGCCAAAAAATTCCAAACATATCGCAAATATATATATATATATATATATATATATATATATATATATATATATACACACAAACAAATACACCATAATAGATTCCCCCAGCTAGCTAATGGAGGGGTAAGCACCCTAGGAATACCACAGAGGGGAAGGAGGGAGGGTAAACCTGACTGCAGATGCAGACCTATCGGACATCAACATTTATGGTAGGTACAAAACTGTACTATGTCCTTCAAGGATGCATCTGCAGTCATCACATATGGGTAGAATACCATAGCCAATCTGGGGGTGGAAGTACTAAGAAAAGGATGGTGTAGTTAAGATACCCTGCAGGACTGCTGTAGCAAAACCTGCTCTGGATCTGGAGTATAAAGGTAAACTGTAATGCTTGGCAAATGTATGCACGGAGCTCCATGTAGCAGCTTCTAAAATGTCCTTGGTAGCCACCCCTCTTAGGAAGGCTGTGGTGGTGG
This sequence comes from Protopterus annectens, assembly GCF_019279795.1. Lineage (NCBI taxonomy): Eukaryota > Metazoa > Chordata > Ceratodontiformes > Protopteridae > Protopterus > Protopterus annectens. The sequence continues at coordinate 645,005,997 of NC_056746.1, forward strand.
CTGTGGCTCTCGTGGAATGAGGCCTAATGTTTGCAGGAACAGTCTTTCCATGAAAGGAGTAACAAAAACGAATGCAATTTCCTATCCATTTTGAAATTGTCTGTTTCGAAATTGCTTTTCCTTGTGCCCCAGCAGCATATGCTACAAACAGTTGGTCAGTCTTTCTGTAACTTTTAGTTCTGTCCAAATAGTAACGTAATTGTCTGTGTATATCCAGGGTGTGTAGAAGTTTCTCCCCTTTATTTTGTGGATTTGGGAAGAATGTAGGCAAGTGAATTGCTTGGTTCAAGGATACCCTGGATACCACCTTTGGCATAAAAGTAGGATTGGTTCTCAATGAAACTCTGTCTTGATGGAAGATAAGAAATGGCTGCACTGCCATTAAAGCTTGTAACTCAGATACTCTTCTTACTGAAGTTATGGCCAGAAGGAATGCAGTTTTCCAAGACAAAAACTGTAGATCCGCCGATGCTGCTGGTTCAAAGGGAGGAAGTTAGTTTCTCCAGCACAAAGTTAAGGTCCCAAGTAGGTAAAGGTGGTTTCCTTGGAGGATTGATGTTTTTGATTCCTCTCAGAAATTGTCTTAGGAGAGGATGCGAGAAGACAGGTGGATTAACATTGTATTCTGCTGAAATTGCTGAGGCATGTATCTTAATGGAAGAATAAGACAGGCCATGGTGGAACAATTCTGCTAAGTATTCCAGTATATGTGCCATGCTCATCACTGTCACATCTAGGCCTTTTGTTGTGTTCCAAGTGAGAAATCTTTTCCATTTTGCTGAGTATGCCTTCCTTGTGGAAGGCTCGTGAGCTTCCATGATGATGTCCTTCACACTCTGGGATAAGCTATTCTGAGGAGAAGTCACGGTATTCTCCAGGCAGTTAGCTGCAAGGTTTTCAGGTTGGGATGCAGGATCTTGAAATTGTTCTGCGTCAGTAGAAGTGGCCATAGGGGGAGAGGCCACGGTTTCGTCTGTGACATGCTCTTCAACAGTGGGTACCAGTGCTGCCTTGGCCAGTCTGGAGCTATCAGAATCACTCTTGGCTGATCTGCCCTGATCTTCAGTAAAACCCTGGACATTAATGGGAGTGGTGGGAAAGCATAGGCTTTTAGAGCTTTCCAGCTGAAAGAGAGAGTCCACCTTCCATGCTTGTGGGTGGTATGTCCTTGAGCAGAATGTCTTCAGTTGATGATTGTGGGGTGAGGCGAACAGATCTCTCTCCAGCCTTCCCCATGATTGTGTTATGAGTAAGAAGATGTCTGGGTGCAGCATCCATTCGCGTGCATCCATGGTAGTTCTGCTTAAGCTGTCTGCCAGTGTATTGTCTTTCCCTGGCACGAACTGGGACTGCAGTTGTATATTGAGTTGCAAGCAAAGTTCCCATAGATTCATGGCCAGTCTGCATAGAGGGTAGGAATGCGTGCCTCCTTGCTTGTTTATGTACCACATAACTGTGGTGTTGTCTGTCCTTATGAGCAGGTGGCCTTGATGAAGGAAAGGTTTGAAGGCCTCGATTGCGTGTATCACTGCCAGCATTTCCTTTTGGTTTATGTGCATGCCCAGCTCTCTGAGACCATAGCCCTTGGATACATTTGTCCTCCATGTGTGCCCCCCAACCTCGGTCTGAAGCGTCCGAGGTGACGGTTTGGTTTGCTCTTGGTTTGTTGAAAGGCAACCCTCTGTTGGCCTGAAAGGCTTGAGCCCACCACAGGAATTCCTTTTGAAGGCAAGGAATGAGTGGGATCAAAGTTTCTAAGCTGTGACTGTGCTGAGTCCATACACTCCTTAGGTACCATTGCAATTTTCTCATATGCAGCCTGGCTTGTGGAATCAGAATTATGCAGGATGCCATGTAACCCAGGGCCTGCAGGATTTTTCTTGCAGTCAGCTGAGTTTGTCTTGTCAGACTCTTGAAGTAATCCGGAAGTTGTCTTTGTTTTTCTTCTGTGAGAAAGGACATTTGGGTGGTTGTGTCTAGATCGGCACCCAAAAAGGTTATTCTTTGGGATGGAACAAGTCTTGATTTTTGGATGTTGACTGTGTATCCCAAGGCCTGTAGTAGGTGGATGGCATAGTCCAAGTCCTTTAACAAAATTTCCTTGTTGTCCGCTTGTATGAGGCAGTCGTCCAGATATGGGTAGATCTGAATCCCCTGAAGTCTGCAGTGTGCAATTACTGATGCCAGGCATTTCGTGAATACTCTGGGCGCAGTAGATAAGCCAAAGGGCAATGCTGAGAATTGATAATGCTCTGATCCTGCAAGAAATCGGAGGTGTCTTCTGCAACTTTGTCGAATAGGGACATGCAGGTATGCCTCCTTGAGATCTAGAGTCACCAGCCAAGACTCCTTGCCCAGCATGGGAAGAAGTTGCTGTAGGGTCAGCATTTTGAATTTTGGCACAATGAGGTAAGTATTCAGTGCGGACAAGTCGAGAATAGGCCTCCATTGATTTTCTTTTCTTGGAACAAGGAATAATCTGGAATAAAATCCTTGGCCTTGTTCTGAAAGAGGTACCTTTTCTATGGCTTTCATTTGTATTAATTTGGTAATTTGCTTCAAAGCCTCTGCCCTCTGATTTGGTGGCAAATCTGGCATTCCTTTTCTTTTTGGCAATGTGTGGAAATGGAACCTGTATCCTTTGTCTATTATTTGCAGTGTCCATGTGTCCCTTGTAATGTAATGCCAATTGTTTGAGAATAAAGAAAGCTTTCCGCCCAATGGTGCTTCTAACTGAGCCCTGGTTGGCGGAGTCAAAATAAAGTCATTGAGACTGTCCTGGTGTAGCAGTTGTTGTTGTTCCTGCACTACCTCTCTGGTTGGGAGGCTGCCACTGACGGCGCCTCTGTAGGAGCCTCTAGCTTGCCCTCTACCTCTGGCATGCCTGTTCCTGCCTCTCTGGGATCTGTCCGAGTCCAGAACAGACCAATTCTTAGTAGGCCAATTTCTGCTGAATCTCGGTGGTTGTACTTGTAGAAAGTCCTTGACTGTTTGCACAGATTTTGCCTTTTTTTCAAACTTCTTTAAGACCTCCTGAGCCGTGGAACCAAATAATTTTTGCTTTTCCAATGGAGCATCCAGAAGCTTAGCTTTAACATGATCTGGTAAAGATTGTTCCTTCAACCAGGCATGCCTACGTATAACTGCCCCTGTCATAGCTGACCTACATGAAGCTTCCAGTGCATCATAACCACACTGCAAAAAATGGTTACTAACCTGCTGTGAGTTATGTACCAGATCCTGAAGTGATTTACGGTCAAGGGGTTCAGAAGAGGAAAGCTTCTTATGCAATTCATCTAACAAATACTCTTGGTAATGAATCATATGGAATTGACAATTTAATGCCCTCATGGAAAGAGTTGCAGAAGTATATACTTTCTTTCCCCATCTCTCTAAAGCTCTAAACTCCCTTTCAGATGGTAGAGGATTTTTAGCAGTGGCAGCTGCAACCCCTTTTGGGCCCTGGGAAATAGTTTCTGGGTCTGCAGAGTGGGCCTTGTACAGGTGTAAATGAAAATCCGGGACCCTGTAGTACCTATCAGGTTTGGCAGGAGCCGGAGGGAGAGAATCAGGGGCTGTACTAGCATCAGAGTACACATCATCAATAACATTCAAAACAGGAGGTATAGCTAAAGGCCTATGCTGAGGTAAATGTAAAAAGGTCCTTAATCTCTTTCTAGAATCAGAAAATTCCTGGCCCTGCCATTGAAAATGATCTCTCAGAGTGCAGTGTCTCTCCAAATGAAAACTCTTCAGGAGGGGAGGCCGAAGGAATAGATTCTTCAGCATCAGAATCCTCGCAGGCCGAAAAAGCCTCCTCCTGGGGGTCTGACAAAACAGAGCCATCCGTGGACTCATCTGAGGAGTGGGGATCAGAGGGCTCAACCCTGGGCCTTTTGTTTGGTGGTGGTTGAGAGCCCCTGTCCGGGTGAGGTTGAGAACCTCTAATTAAAGAGATAAGATCCTCTGCTAGGCTGAGAATCTGAGAGCCAGTAGAAGGTCTCTGAGAGGTAATCTTGGGAGGCAAAGCTTTAGTAAGTTTAGCAGCTTTAGCCCTAGAAAAGGCCTTAATGGACATGGATGCAGGGGGTCTGGCTGCACCACGTGCAGGAGTAGACTTGTCTAAAGGAATGGTGTCGGACATTTCCTGGACACCGGTTTCAGTAGGTAATTCAATAACCGACTCGGCCGGGGCCTCCGGGGCCGAGGTAGTTGGTTGAGTGGATTCGGTAATAGGAAGCACCGAGGAGACTGTTTCAGCCAAAACAGAGACACTCGCGGTAGGCCTGACCGTGGTTTCAGCTGAAACCACGGGCCGCGAGTGTCGGTCCTTGTCCTTCCGGTTTTTTAACCACATGCGAATTCGGAGTCTCCGACGGCATCTTGTACGCAAAATTAGCCCCAAAGAATTCCTCTGCAAACTCCGACCGATGTCTAAGAGTTCGTCGGTTGAAGGAAGCACAGGCTGAGCAGGCAGAGACGTTGTGGTATGGGCCTAAGCAAGGGAGGCAGTAAGAGTGGAAATCCTTATGAGGTATTTGTTTCCCACAAGTTAAACAATTATTTACTTTATCTGACATCGGCTGAGGCAAGAAAGAGTCCCCAACGGCGTACTTAGCTTTTTCGAAGTCTTCGGTAGCTGAATCACAGGAGCTGGCCGACCGGCACTTGCGAACTGCTTCTGCTTCGGGCACCACGTGGCAAGAAAGAGTGAGGAAAATGGCGTTGGCTGATGCTTTTATACCCCAGACGCTCTGACGTCGGGGAAAGTGCGACATCAGCCGAGGCCAGACCCAGACTTTGGAATCCGGCCGACTGAAGGGCTGCCTGAGGCAGGACAACCCATATGTGATGACTGCAGATGCATCCTTGAAGGACATGTAGACTGAAAACCCTCAAAGAAATGGGGTTACAATATTCCAAAGATAAAAAAATATTGGAATAGCTGAAAGGGGATGGATGGTGCCTTGAGTACAGTGATACAAATACAGCAGAAACATTATCATTCATTTTTTTTTTTTTTTTTTTTTTTGGCAAAGTGAGTAACATTATTACTACTCGAGTGGTTGGCCTGAAGAATCAGTTTATTAAATAAGTTATTCCATAGGTGATGTCTCTGTTATTAAGAGATTAGAAGTGAAGCCCTATTTACAAAATGAGAAGCAAGCACAGTATACAAGGCTCTTAAAAATCTTAAATCAGAAGTGGTGGACAAACATTGAAGAAAAGAAGTCATATGCCTGAGGGGGATACGGATAGGACTACATGGAATAGACAATGCTTAACACCCAACTAAGTTACAAAGTCGTGACATTTTAGAATATCTGAAACTTTTTGTAAAGACATTTCAACGCAAACACCAAAAAGGTTGACATTCATTCTTCCAAATGTAGCATCTTGTTGTTACTGTGATGGTGTGTCTGTACAAGTGACAGATTTTCTGGACATGCTCTATCATTTTTAGAAATTAATTAAGTTTAGTGTTACGGACATACAGATTACCAAACAAAGTTTTTGATGTGCTCTATTTTACTGATGTTGGTAGCGAAGAAAACAACCCTGAGGTGGAAATCTAAAGTAATCCCAACCATGCCAGATGTAATTTGAGTAAGAGAGGAGCTGTACACTAGAGAAAATCTGCTATGAAAACCTCATGGCAAAAATACTCACCTACATGGACACACTAGAAAACGTACAGAGAAAGTTAGGAATTAAAAGAATGTGTTACGTGGAACTACACAAGGACTGGGAGAAACCTAACTGTGCCTTTATTCTGAATAATCGTTTTGTATTTACAATGCTATGAAGTGAAACAGCCCAACTGACAATAGAGCACTGAAAATTGTTACTATATTCTAACTGAAGAGATGCTCTTTCCTTTTTAAGACATGTTAATTGAGCCACTCATTTTCTGAAGTTCTGCCACCCCCCAGATTTTCGTGTTTTACTGTCAACAGAATTGTTAAAGGTAGAGCATTGATTGAATTATAAAACATAAGATACATTTAGCAAAAGAAAGCAAACAGAAACTGAATTACTTGAAGGGCATTGTCAGCAGTTAAAACATTACTGTCCAAAAATAAAAAAAAAACTGCAATCTGAGTACATTATCTAGAAATACACTGTTGCCAACTGTTGAATTTACACTATTACTGAATCTACTTTTTAATGATACAGTCGGATGAAATAAAGTTTATTCTCATAGGCAGCAGATCCCAAACGTCACATGACCGACTGACTAGAAGCATGCAAACGGACTTTCACTTCTGTTTGCAAACATTCCCACTGCTGGTGAAATTAATATTGGGCCTTTTTAAGCACTTAACTTGAAGTGAAAACCAGTCATCTGAAAAACTAGTCAGAAGCATACGACAGTGAATCATCATGATGTTTGCTTTATCCAGTTCTCTCACTTCTGGAAAAGTCGATGTACTGGATAATCCTTGAACCTCTAGCCTTACAGCAACAACTTCTGTAAAAGTAATGTGTAATCCAGTTAATACTCTTGGAACCTAACTGCAAATGATTACAAGAAAAGAAAAAGATTTGTGTGGTTATGGCTCATGATGGGTCATTCTCTGACAGTACTGCAACTATCTAGAAATAACATTTCTGGATACACGCAACTGTGGTCCCCATACCACTGGCAGAATGGGATAAATACCTAAAAGTTACTAAATCCTAACACAGAAAATAACTAGCCCTTCATCAAGGCAGACATTGTTTTGAAACTGATGTGCTTTCTCTTCTGAAGCTAAAGTTAAGGCACGGGGAACAATCAAAAAGGTACATATGATAAAAGGGGAGGCCATAAAAACCTGACATGGAGGTACAATAGGCTGGTGGATCCCCCAAAAAGAGGACAGGGCTTACTCAGTGCACCCCTTTTATGGAATTTACTGATATTTACATAAACATAGATATGCCTAATGAAATATTACTTATGGAATAGGCATAAATAGACAAATTAAACTTAAAAGATACTACTGTAATAAATAATCTGCTGTCATCCTGTCTGACTAGCAAAGCACAAAGAGAAAATCAAAGGTAGTTCAGCAAAACTGCCCAGCTACAAAAACAGAATTTAGGAGCAAGATAACATTTTACTAAATACATAAGCAGACACACACATGTACAAATTGGGGCCACTAGCATCAGACTCCTGTACGAGCAACCCAAGCACTGCAGAGGTTACACAGTAACCATGACAACCAAGAACATAACAAATAGAACACACCATCACAAATCTTCAGACTTGACTCTGCATTACTAACTCAAAATGCTTATGTCTGTTTTAGTACTGTAGATATGTTCCCATCTTCTTACCAAGCCTCCAAGCATTTCATACCATTACCCAGACATGCTCAGAATCATCCACTGGTGTGGGTGGGTGTGTGTGTGTGTGTGTGTGTGTGTGTGTGTGTGTGTGTGTGTGTGTGTGTGTGTGTGTGTGTGTGACAGAGAGAGACTAATCTCTCCTGTTGCCCCTTTCTTACTTGAAGGAAGACATTTTACCTCTAACCTAAAAATATTTGACTGGAAACCATTGCACATTATCTCACTGGACAAAACAGAGTCCATATTTAAAACATTCTTGAATACTCTGAACTTACAGGCCCCTATCAGACCCAAACAACTAAAAAGCAATCCTAATCTTTGACTATCTAAACAAACAAAAATGTTCATGAAACAGAGACCAAACCTGCAAAAACACAGTTAACTAAAACAAACTTAATTTCCAGAACTTTAAATACATTAGAAATACAACTAAATATAATATTAAACTGGACAATGAAATATACTACATAAACTTACAAAATGGAAACCAAAACAACTCTATAAACTTTTCTGATCTTTAATTAACCAGCTCTTGTACACTGGACATTCTAACCCAATGAATTCCCTCTAGAAGCTCACAAACAGAAGTGTTGCAACTGAATGCAACTTCAACGTCAAAGTAGCTGCTAATGCCCTTGCATATCCATGTCCATTTTAATCAGAATTTTTGTAAAAGAAAAACATGTTCCAGCTATATAGAAAAATATATTCTCTCATTATACAAAGGTGGCAACTCTACTGACCTCTCCAACTACCAGCCCATTACTATACTATCCCTCCTTCTATGTTGCCAACTCCAGCTTCTCAAATATATAACAGATAACTTTCTATGACCACAACAGTTTCCATCCATACCACAGCACCATGACTGCTCCAACAGCTTTGTCACTAACAAAACTAGGTATCTGCAGTATTCTGTGACCTGTTAAAAGCTTACCATACCATGCTAGCACAGAAATTGCTAGTCCACTTCTAGAGAGTCTGTCTCTTTCTTGGTTCAAAAGCTACCTTTCAAAATGAACTTTTACCTTATACAAAACCTAAGAGTCTCTAAAGATGAAATGGAGAGATGAAAAGTCAGCAACAAGCAAAGGAGTAGTGCTGAAATTGAATTAATCCTCAAGTCTCAGTGAGTACCTTTGCAAGGTAGACCTTGTTTTCACAAAATCTCACCAAGGCGACACTGATATACAGACTGTATTTATATAGCATATACCATAGACAGCAGTAGGTCACAAATTGAGAGAGATAGCTGGGTACACAAGAGCAAGGATAAAGTGCCCAATTCTGGTAGGTGCACTGGTGCCAGGATTGGAAAAAATTAGTAGAATCCTCAAAATACGGAAACATTACTACAATAGGGCCAGGCCAGGCCCAGGGGGAGGATGGCTCCCCTGTTGTACAAAGAAGTAGTAGTCTGTAAAAAATCACAAAAACGGATAGTCCAAAGAAAAGCCATAAAGATGACAGAGTGGAATAGGCCTCGTTAGTTTTGGGCCTCGGATACCTGACCTTGTCTTTGCGCTTTTTATGTATTCCGGTTGTCAGAAGTTCCAACGGCATGGTTGAATTGAATTTTCTGCCAAAATAATGTCGGGCAAAATCAAACAGACGTTTAATAGTGTGCTTGTTAAACCTAGCACAAAATCGACAACCAGTGACGTTGTGGTCTGGGCCTAGTCATGGGATACAATAGGAATGGAAATCCTTATGAGGTATTTGCTTCCCACAAGAAATACAGTTATTAACTTTTACTGACATCGGTCTGAGGCAAGAAAAAGTTTCCCCAATGGGGTACTTAGCTTTGTAGAAGACTTCGGTTCTGGATTTGATTTGAAAATCTCAGGAGTCGGCCGACCGACACTTGCGAAATGCTTCTGCTTCGGGCACCGCGCGGCAAGAAACACTGAAGAAAATGGCGTCGGCTGCATCTTTTATACCCCTGTCATACTGACATCAGGGAGGAGGCGACAGCAACCGATGCCGGACCAAGACTTTGGAACTTGGGCCGACTGCGGGACCACCTGACGGCAGGATAACCCAAGTGTGGTGACTGCAGCAGTGCAATACAATGAACATCTGTCCACAGAGATCCATGTGATATAGCAGAAGTAAACGGGATATATTACTGTGCTGCTAAATTAATAACTGATAAAGTTCTACCACAAGAACACATGGTAGTGAGAGAAAGGAAAGGGAGAAATCGAATACCAGCATGGAAGTATCTAACAGAGAAAACTATAAAGCAATTAAGACAAGAAGTGTCACTCTTAAAAGACTACAGAAGAGGGAATAGCTCAACAAAACACTAAGAAAGATAGATGTGATTAAAGCAATGCACAGTATAAGAAAAGGCCAGGATCTATCATGCACTATCACAAATAAACTAAAAATGTCAGCACAAGCAGGAAAAACTAAGATACACAGATAAATATAAAGGAAAAGTACAAAATAAGCAATTTACTGACGACTCAAAGTTTTATACAGAATTGAGAAATAAGGTAAAAGGAATTGAAAGACCGCCAAAAGAGAGGAAGCAGGTACATTTTGGAGAAGTATCTATGAAGATCCTGTGGAGCATAAAGATGCTAAATGGATAAAAGTAAAATAAAGAATAAGTTTAAATATGCAGTATATGAAATGGGATGAAGTAACGGCCAGAGTGATTGAGACAAAAGTTAAGAAAAGCCTCTAATTGGAAAATCCCAGACTCAGACACATTACCCAACTTTTGGTGAAAAGTATTAACATCGTTGCACGAGGATTTAGACATGGGTTATAAAGAATAGTTGTCTAAGAACTTAACCATAACTTTAGATGTCCTTCTGTTCTTATGTTGCAGTATTCATAATTGTAGGGAAAGTACCAAAGCTTTAGGTATGAGCCTGGGAAGAAGGATGAGGAACCTGGTCTATAAGGCCATGTAGAATGGACCTAGCATCACACTTCTGGCCCTAGAAGCCAAATCTAGCTTGCAATTCCCGGTAAAGGTATGGACTGATGACCAGATAGCAACTTCTAGGACAGAGGCGTAGTCTACCCCCTCTGAAGAAAGCAGCTGTCCTAGTGGAATGAGCCCTCACACTTTCAGATAGGGCTTTACCATGAAAGAAGTACCATGCTGAGATACTCTTAGATATCCATGAAGAGAGAGTCTGTTTAGAATCTGCCTTCCCCCAAGGCCCTTGGATGAAAGGAGACAAACAACTGGTTAGACAATCTAATGGGTTTAGTCTTGTCAAGATAATACCCGAGTTGTCTGTGGATGTCTAGGGACTGTAGAATTCTTTCAGAGGAATTGAGAGGTTGAAGGAAAAAGGAAGGTTAATAGTCCGGATTTAAGGTTAGCTCATTCACCACCTTAGGCATGAAGGATGGGTTAGTCATGAGGGAAACCCTGTCTTTATGGAAGATGAGGTAAGGAAGGATGGCCATCAGGGCTTGAATTGCTGATACCCTCCTGGCAGATGTGAGGGCCACCAGCAGTACTGTTTTCCAGGTACATAGCTTCAGTGAAGCAGAGTGGGCTGGCTCAAATGGAGGCAAAGTGAGTTTTTCCAGGACAAAATGTAGGTCCCATGTAAGAGGGATTGGCTTATGAGGGGGTCTGATATGGAGGACCCCCTTCAAAAAGAGCTTAACCTCTATTCTGCATGCCAGAGGAGGTACCAAAGGAAGACAAGCTGAAATGGCAGACAAGTGGACTAACAGAAGAGTATGTCAGTCCTGAGTGTAGAAGCTCAAACAAGTAAGAAAGAACCATGGGTACAGGAATGAGCAAAGGGTCCTGGGTTTTTCTTATGACACCACCTGGAGAAACCTTTTCATTCTGTCACAATTTCTCCTGGTACTGATTTTCCTGGCCTCCTGCAGGACACGGAGCACGTCCTCAGAATACAGGTGCCTGAAGGGGATCAGAACCCTGTCACCTATAAAGTGACCCTGAGACTGCTCACCTGCGGGTGTATTAGGGACCCCCTGTCCTGTGTGATTAGGTCTAGATGGTGGGCTAACCTGTGGTGATTGCCCTTGGCTAAAACGTGAAGGGGAAACCAATGCTGTCTTGGCCAGAAGGAAGTCACCAGCAGGATTTTTGGTTTGTCCCTCAGAATCTTCAGAAGAACCTTCTGAATCAGTGTGAAGGGGGAAGGCATAATGGTACATCCCCACCCAAGAGAAAGAGAAGGCATCCGCTTTCCAGGCCTGAGGATGTGGATCCCTCATACAAGAGAGGCTTTTGCCTGTTCTGGGAGGAGGCAAACAAGTCTGCCTGAGGAATACCCCACTTATGTATAAGCTCTAGCAGCACCTCTCTGTGAAGTATCCATTAATGAGAGGGGGCAGAACTTCTGCTGCGTCTGCCATTGCATTCCCTGCTGAAGGAATGTACACTGCTTGCAGGTGAATATGCAGAATAGAAGCTAGAGACCAAATCTGTGTGGCCTGACTGCAAAGAGAGTACAACCTTGCCCCCCCCCGCTTATGTATCACAAGACAGTCATATTGTCTGGGACTACTTTCAAGGTATGAGTAGAGAGACTTGTGGGCTGGAGAATAAAATACTTGAAATTTATTCCAAAAGACAGAGTTAGGTAAGCGCTTTCGAGGTAATCCTCTTCATCAGACCTTAATCATCTTCTTCTTTCGGCTTATCCCGGTTAGGGGTGGCCACAGCAGATAATCTGTCCACTCATGATTGACAGTGGAGTTTTAGTGTCAAGTTGCCAGCCTGGCGCCCAACCTTCCACAGAAGGCGCACACACACATACCTAGGGCCAATTTAGAGTGTCCAATCCACCTACTGCATGTCTGTGGGATGTGGGAGGAAACCCACGCGACCACAGGGAGGACATGTAGACTCCGCACAGAAGGCACCCCAGCTGAGAATCGAACCGGAGAACCTCTTGCTGTGAGGCGGCAACGCTAACCGCTGCACCACCGTGGCCGCCCTTCAATTAATACACAAATAAATTAGCACACAAGGTTTAAACAACATCAACAACCAATGAAAATTCTTTAAAAATCAGTGAAGCAACCCTCTTTTTTTCAGGAGAGGTTTTAAGGACACAGCACTGTTAAGACCAGGTGATACGTATGCCTTAAAGTCCACTATCCACCTTAATTCAGCATATTCAGTTTCATTGTTTATGTCACCTCCTCTAAAACTCACATTCATTTTCTGCAAAACCAAAAATTTAAAATTGTGCTGGTCTCCACAATCTAAAACATGCTTAGCTAGTGCATTAGTAAGCTTGCTGTTCCTAATATCATTAAGACGTTCCATTACTTTTTCCTTTAAAGTTCTACTGGTTTTACCAATGTAGAATGCACCAGAGAGATTACACTTCGCAAAATACACAATGTTTTTAGTAGAGCAATCTGCATAGAATAAAAACTCTACAGGCTTCTGATGCACAGGGTGTAAGATCATGCAAGTAGACCAAATACTATTACAAATTCTGCAATTCCTACAAGAAAAAGTCCCTCTACGCCGAGACAAACCTGTCACATATTTTCTTCTATTTGTAACAAAGTTTCTTTTTACAATTCTTGCCATTTTTGAAACTAAAACTGGGTATAGAACCAACAACACGACTGATTTCATGGTCAGTAAGGAGAACGGGCCAGTTCTTTTTAATGATGTCACATGTCTTGTTGACATTAGAAAAAGTAAGACACAACCTATTCACAGATGTTGAAGAGATCTGTCTTTCTGGGAGTGCATTCACTAGATGCTCATCTGAATAGTAGGGTTTGGTTTTGTAACTTTCATATGAATCTACTTCCACTATCGCTCTGTCAATATCAGACTTCTTATATCCTCTCTCAACAAATTCTGTAGTGAAACGACTCATGGCTTCCATTAACTCTTCCCTGTCTGTATGTAATCTCTTGCAGTGCAAGACTTTGTTCTTAACTATATTCTTAGTAATGTGGCTAGGATGCATACTGGAGCGGTGAAGAATGTTGTTCTTCCTACAATCCTTCCTATGTATTCCGGTAGAGATATTACCAAACATATTTTTACTCACAGTTACATCCAGAAAGCTGATTTCACCTTTTGAAGTGACTAAGGGAGAAGGATAGGTACCCAGCTGTGTTATCAAGGAACCTAACATATGTATCTAATTGTGTCTCATCACCATGCCAAGCAAAGAAGATATCATCCACAAAATGTTTACAAAACCTAATGTGCTGCTTGTACATGTCTGAGGTAAAAAACATTTCTTTCTCCCATTGGGCCAAAACAATATTGGCATATGTGTCGGCACATGCCGTGCCCATAACTCCCACTTTCTGAAGAAAAAAACTCTTTCAAACAAAAAAACATTATTCTCTAGAATCAAGTCTAGAAGGGCACATATATTGGTTTTGGTATTGCTGAAGTTGCTCTCCTTGGTAAGAAACTGCCTGACATTCTCAATCAATTCATCGTTGGGAATTACCGTGAACAAAGAGTTCACGTCCAATGTAACAAAGATAATAAGAAGTTATGTACCTACCATAACGTTCCATGTTAGTTGTCTTCTTCTCGCCTTCTTTCTTGCTGGATGGGTTCGGAGCCAATCCTCGGCTCCGACTCGGCCAATACTAAAGCTCGAGAGCTTATTCCACCGGCTCGAGGCTCCCCTATATCCCACAATGCTAGGCGGTAACTACTCAGATCTCATTTGATAGCTAAAACCAAGCAGTTCTGGTCTCCATAGAATGGAGAAGAGAGAAAAAGAACCCACCTCTATATATAAACCTGTAGGTAAGCTACCACAAACATAAAAGGGTGAATAGAGGTGGTAGAACATGTGGGAAGGAAAACCCCAATGGAAGATCCCAAAAATTGCTATCGGTCTGTCCAGGCTAGGGGGAAGGAGGGTGGGACGCAAGAAAGAAGGCGAGAAGAAGACAACTAACATGGAACGTTATGGTAGGTATATAACTTCTTAATGTTAAGTTGTCAATCTCGCCTTCATTCTTGCTGGATGGGACCGCGTCCCTAGCACCTTACCCCGGGTGGCCTATCGGAACAGACTCTTGAGAACAGTGGAACCAAAGTGGGCACGGTTTCTGGAGGCCATATCCAATTTGTAATGCAACATAAAGGTATGAGGAGAAGCCCATGTGGCTGCTGCATAAATGGAATCTATTGGTAGCCTGTCCTGAAAAGCTACATATGTAGCTAATGCCCTAGTTGAATGAGCTCTAGGTCTTGAAGGCAGTTTTTGATGTCTGATTTCATAGATGAAGGTAATTATTGAGGCAAGCCATCTTGAAAGGGACACTTTAGTAACTGGAAGGCCCAATTTCCCTTCCGCATAAGACAGGAAGAGCTGATCCGATTTCCTGAACTGTTTAGTCCCGTCTAAATAATATCTAAGTTGGCGATGAACATCTAGAAAATGTAACTTTTGTTCCGACCTGTTGGAATAATCAGGGAAGAAGACTGGGAGATCAATCATCTGGTTTAGATTTGCCTCAGAGGAAACCTTAGGCAAGAAGAACGGATTCGTCCGGAGGGACACCCTGTCTTTATGGAAAACTAAGTAAGGAGGATGACTGCAAAGAGCATGAAGTTCAGATACCCTTCTAGCTGATGTTATGGCTACTAGAAAAAGTGTTTTCCATGAGAGCAACTTAAGAGGGCATGATGCCGCAGGTTCGAAGGGGGGGGGGGATCGAGGATGCTAGGACCAAATTCAAGTCCCACTGAGGTGGGGGATCTTTGATTGGGGGCTTGAGCAAAAAGACACATCTTAAAAAGGCTTTGCAGAGTTTATGGGACATGATACTGGAGTCCGAGACACCTACATGAAAGTTAGATATAGCAGCTAGTTGTACTCTAATGGTAGATGAGGAAGAGCCTAAATGAAAGAGCTCTGCCAGGAAGTCTAGGATAGACTGGATAGGTGCAGTGAAGGGGTCTATATTTTTTTATGCTGCCCAAAAGGAAAAATATTTCCACTTACTATTGTAAATCCTTCTGGTAGAAGACTTGTGAGAGGCTATCAGGATGTTACGGACCGAATGAGAGATTAAGGGAAGCCTGGCTAGGGTAGGAATCAGAGAAACCATGCTGTGAGGTTGAGAGATTGGAGGGAGTGGTGCAGCTGGCCCGACTGGTGGGTCAAAAGATCTGGCACTGGGTCCAGATGCCAAGGCTGCTCCAAGAGGTAATGATGGAGGAACGGAAACCATATCTGTCGAGGCCAGTAAGGGGCAATGAGGATCATGGTGACTCTCGAGGTGATAGCTTTCTGAATTAATTGAGAGATCAGTGGAAAGGGGGGGAAAGCATACAGAAGTCCCCGGGGGCAATCGTGGACTAGAGCGTCTCTGGTGGGTTGGCCTGGTAAAGGGGAAGAGGGTGAAGAAGTCGTGACACTTGCTGTTTTGGGGAGTAGCAAAAAGATCGCAGCAAGGCCGGCCCCATCTTTGAAAGACTTCTTCCAGCACTGATTTTTTTTTTTTTAGAGACCACTCGTGAGGCATGAGAATAGCCCTGCTCAACTTATGCGCAATCACGTTGGACTTCCCGGGAATGTGCGTTGCTATCAGAAAACGCTGAGAAGAAATCGCCCACTGCCAAAGTCTGAGTGCCTCTCGACATAAGGGGTAGGACTTGGTTTCGCCCTGTTTGTTGATGTACCACACTATGGACATGTTGTCCGCCTGAATTGCAATAGTCCCTGTGGGAAGAGTCCTTAAGGGCTTTCAACTCTAAAAGCACTGCTCTCATCTCCAAGACATTTATGTGCAAGTGGCACTCGAAAGACTGCCACGTGCCCTGGACTGTCCTGCCCTGATAATGCCCCCCCCCCACCTGATCAGGGAGGCGTCAGTCGTCACCGTGGCGATTGGGGGGGGGTGAAGGGTCTGCCCTGGAGAACTTGAGGTGATGTGATCCACCAAGACAGGTGATTCTTGCATGATTGAGTTAGTAGGACGATGTGAGACATCGGGAGCTGTTGGAAGGACCATTGAAAAAACAGCATCCACTGGAGGATCCGCATGTGAAAACGAGCTAAGGGGAGAAGTGTAATAGTAGCTGCCATGAGTCCTAATACCTTCAAGACTACCTTGGCTTTGATCTTGTTGCATTGAAGTAGAAGGTAAACTTGTTTGCGGATATCTAATACTCTTTGCTCTGTTAGTCTGGCGAAAAGATGAACTGTGTCTAAGGTGACGCCTATAAAGGTAATAGATTGACAAGGCGACAAGGCAGATTTTTCAAAATTTATTGAAATGCCTAGAGCTTGGCAAGTTTGGATGGTGAAGTCTCTGGATAGAAGCAGTTGATGCCTGGTGGTGGCGGTAAGGAGCAAGTCATCCAAATATGGAAACACCTGGAATCCTTGACGTCTCAAGTGAGCCGCGACCACTGCCATACATTTGATAAACACACGGGGGGCTGTAGTGAGACCAAAGGGCAGGGCTCTGAACTGGTAGTGACTGGCTCCCAGCCTGAAGTGGAGAAACTTCCTGGATCGTCTGTGCATTTTGATATGGTAGTACGCATCCTGAAGGTCTATTGAGCACATCCAATTGTCCTGACCCAAGAAGGGTAGTATGGACTGTAGCGTGACCATCCGGAATTTTGTTTTTTTGACATAATTGTTTAGCTTGCCGAGATCCAGTATTGGTCTCTAGTCCCCTGTTTTTTTTGGTACCAAAAAGAATTTGGAGTAGATTCCGGATCCTTGCTGGTCTGCTGGGACTGGTTGGATAGCTCTTTTTGACAGCAGCTTTGATATTTCTAATGATGCTTGTTCCCTTAGACTGGGTGGAACGTCTGGAAGGGATCCTTTGGGTTGGGATGGGATGTGAATAAAGGGGATTTTGTAACCCTCGGATATGATCGACTGTACCCATTTGTCTTGAGTGAGGGAAAGCCAGGCTTTTGGGTACAGTGATAATCTTCCCCCGACTGCCTCCGAAGGTGGACAGCCGGGCAGCTCCTCAGGGATGCTTAAAGGGTTTATCAGGGAAAGTTTCTCTGCTACCCTGATTTTGCAGACCACCTCTGCCCCTAGGGTGGCGTCTATTGTTGTTCCCCCCTCTGCCTCTAGAGGGGAATCGACTTTGTGCGTCCGAGGAGACTCACTGTGGTTTGCGGAACCACATCCCCCCCCCCCTGACCTTTGGGATAAGGTCTGGAAGGGGTAGAAAAACGGACTCCCACGGCGGAGAGAGTCTTACCTTCCTGCTCGCACCTAGTCAATGTATCCTTCACCTGAGGTCCAAACAACGTTGAGCCATCAAAGGGGGGAATTGGTGAAGGACGCCTTGAAAGGGTCCGCAAAATTGCAAAGCCGCATCCAGGCATGACGTCGTAAAGCTACACCTGTGCCTGCGGCCCTACTCGCCCCATCAGCCGCATATGAGATAAGCCGCATGGAGGAGTTGACAATCGAATTCAGGGGTTGCCAACTGGGAGTTAATTTTGTCTTGGAACCCCTCAGCTGTTGGATCCTGCATGGCCTCACCCATATCCTTGAGTAAATCCCTCTGGAGACGGGTGAAGTGACACAAGTAGTTCAGCGACCGCATGGCAAAGGTCGCTGAGGAAAACATCTGCTTACCATACCTGTCCATGGTCCTAGACTCCTTATTAGGAGGATGGACAGGTACCGAAGGATCGGCTAACTCCTTCTTAGTGGCTGCGGCCACCACCATGGCATCAACAGAGACACCTTTGGATAGGAACTGTTTCTCTTTTGGGGCAGTAATAAATTTTGACAGCCTCCTTGGGGTAGGTTCCACTGAATCAGGGGCCATCCAAGCCTTCCTTGCTACCACTTCCATGAGGGGGTCAAAGGGAGGAGACACCCAGGAGGTGGAAGGGCGATTGCCAAACGCCTCAAGGTAAACCGACTCGTCCTCTGAAGGGTTAAGGGCGGGCCAGTTCCCCCTCTATTTAAGGATTTCAAGGATGTCAGCAAAAGAGACATCCTCAGAGGGGGACCGAGAGGAACATTCAGATTCTTCCAAGTCGGTGTCAGAGGTGATAGACTCAGGGGAGTCAATGTGCTTCCTCTTGCACTGTCTCTTCCGAGAGCGTTCTCCTACCGGATCAGGAGAGGCCTCGGAAGAGGAGGATATTCCCAATGGGGAAACCTGAGGAGCTGGATCTCTATGGTCTGTTACAAGGGGGTGGGTAGAAACCACCGCAGGCACTGAAGAGGGAGGAGCTGACGGAGCCGACTGTGGGGTAGACACTGGGTCTAGCACGCTCCGCATGACCTCGAAGGCACCCCGATCAGCCAAGGCCGAAGGTCCCCGCTCCGAGGAGACAAGGACCCCCCCCGGCACCAACAGGGACGGCTCCGAGGCAGATGTCGGAGCCGAACTCACCAGCGCCGACGCTCCGAGAGGGAGAACGGGGTCAGACAAGGGTCCGATGCCACACGCCCGCTCAGAGCAGACGAGGGAAGCTCGGCGCAGAGATCCCTCCAAGGAGGAAATTGGAGCAGACGACTGAGCTGAAACGGAAAGTATCGGCTCTGATGCACCAACAGCCACGGCTCCGACGAGCCCCGGCTCCAAACTCAAGAGTCGGAGGGGGAATAGAAGCAGGGATGGGAATAGCCACTGACTGTTGAGTGGGGCTATTATGCAGCATTTGGGCCAGTGCCTCGGACTTGAGAAGTCTACTCACCACCCTTTGTAAGTCATGGTCGAACAGCCTGGAGGACCGAGAGGAATGAGACCTATGGCTCCGATCCGACAGAAGAGGGGATCCCGGAGCAGAGTGGATGGAGCCGATGGAAGGGGACCTCGATCTCTTCTTTGAAGGTGGCTCCGATAAGACAATCGGAGCCGACTGAGTTAACAACCTCGGCTCCAGCCGGAGCCGAGGTAACGGTTTGAGAGTTCGAAACATCGACTCCAGCCGGAACCGATGTCGAAGCAGCCTTAATGCTCCCAGCAGCCTGCTCTGAAGCTGGAGCCGACGGCCTGGAAGTCTTTGAAGGCTTCCCCGATGCAGACTGGGTCGAGGGGCCTTCAGGCTTTAACAAGCCTTGAAGTATAAGTTTGTTTTTGCGTTCCTGCAGGACTCTAGGGCTGAATGCATGGCAAACAGCACATGTGTCCTGCAGGTGCAAAGGTCCCAGGCAATAGACACAAAAAGTGTGACCGTCTGTCAGAGACATTTTCTGACAGCACGAATCACACTTCTTGAAGCCTGAGACCTTGGAGTCTTTAGACATCCTAAATAGACTGTACGTAACAGACCCACCCTTTAACCAAATGAAAAAATCCAGTCACACTGAAAAGACAGGGGAAAAAAGGGAGTGGGCCAAAGGCCTAAAAGTTAAAAGGGAATAAAAAGGGAATACAAACACAAGGGAGACCCAATTTAAACTAAAGGGATACTCTATATTAAAAACTAAACTAAATAGAAAGGATAGGGGTAGAAATTTGAAGTTTTTGACAAGAAAAACTCACTAACCTGCCAGAGACGGTAGAAGAAAGCACCTCGTCAGCTAAGTGGCAAATGAAATCTGAGTAGTTACCGCCTAGCATTGTGGGATATAGGGGAGCATCGAGCCGGTGGAATAAGCTCTGGAGCTTTAGTATTAGCAGAGTCGGAGCAGAGGATCGGCTCCAAACCCATCCAGCAAGAATGAAGGCGAGATTGACAACTTAACACCATCAGTTAAACCTACAGCTTGTTGAGTTTCAACCCAGTCATAAAGATGTTCTAAGAACTGTTTGCTGTCACGGAGGACATAAGTTACCTTATTCAACACAAATCTTAGCTGTTTTTCTACATATATAGACATTGGCTCTGTGAGCCAACCTCTTCCTGATACAAGAGGTCGAAGTGGGAGATTTTGTGGATCTTTATGCACTTTTGGAAGACCATAAATTGTTGGTATAGTTGGATGTTCTACACTAAAATAGTTGAAAAGATTGTAGTCCATTTGGTTAGTCATGAGCAAATCATATAAGTAGAAATTCACTCTGTTGATAATACCATTAACCTGAAATTTCTGTAATATGATGTACACTTTTTCATCATGAAGCATGCTAAACATCCTATCCATATAATTTTCAGTATCAAACAACAATTCCACCCCCCTTGTCTGCAGGTCTAATAACTAAAAATTCTTCGTTCGTACAGCCTCATTCTCTTTAATAGTCAAATTGCAAAAACTATTACTAGATTTCAAAGTAGCCGTTTTCCTAAGGTCATCTTCACACATTTTTACAAAGGCATTCATTGCAGGGGAATTATTAGGAACAAAGCAACTTGGTTTCTTAAAAATGCATCGGTCAACATTATTCCCATTATTATCATAGGTAGGTACTAGGCTATCGGCCCAAGGGCCTACGTAAGCCTAGCCAACAAGGTTCTCTGGCTTACGCCACGCAAGAAAGTTTTTTTCCTGTGCCACTGTCGAGCAGACACACAAAAGTGATCCCCAGGGTGTATTTCCTATTTCCCATCCACTCATCATCAAGATTTTTCTTGAAGAGTGCTAATGAAGAACTTTGCTTGACATAAATGGGTAGCCTGGTTCCAGAGTATGGGAAGTCTCTGGGACAGGAATCTATCCCTCTAGCATGTCCTGTTTATTGTGGTGACAAGGTTTAGGTCCCTAGAGCGTGTAGCTCGGAGGAATTGGGATTTCTTTAGGTGTAGCATGTCCAACAGCTCTGGGTTTGACATAGCTTTATATGTTAGGCATAGATCACCTCGGAGTAGGAGATATGCTACAGAATAAAGCTGGAGTTTTTTTAAGCGGTCAGTGTAGGGCATTTGTTTAAGGCCAGTAATCATCTCTGTGAGGTACTTCTGTGGCCTTTCTAGCTGCTGCAGATGTCTTGTGAGGTACATTTCAAAAGAGATGTTGTACTCTATAATGGGTCTAATGAGTGTCAAGTAGAGGGGAACAATGACCTCTTTTTTTCCTGGATGAGAACCCTTTTATGATGAGGTGTGCCAAGTAGAAGGACTTCCTGACTACTGTGGCGATGTGACTATCAAAGGAGAGACTACTGTCCACCTGGGTCCTAAGGTCTCTTATCACGCATTCGGTGTTAAGTAGATTGCTGCCTATGTGGTAGTTCATGGGTACAGACTTTTTACCAAAGGGGATGACACTGCACTTTTTGGCATTGAGCTTGAGGCCATGGCTCTGACACCAGGCATCTGTCTCAGTGAGGTCCTTCTGTAGGATGTCCACATCATTTGGGGACTTGGCTATGGATCATCATCATAGATAACTTTCAACATTGTATTCCTAGCAAACAAATTAAGGTCTAGGATGGTATCAACTAAATTCATGTCACAAGCTGGTATGAAGGATAGTCCTTTATTCAGGACCGAAAGTTCCTCTTTGGTGAGAGCAGCAGAAGATAGGTTAAAGACCAAGTCATTTATCTGCGAGCCCCATGTATTCGGGCCTCTGCTCCGAGATGTGGGGTTGGATTCTATCCTTCCCTGTCTACTGCTACTTCTGGACCTGCACTTGCATACATCCTGCCTTATAGGCAGAGCCTTATCCAAACAAAATGCTGACTTACGTAGACATTCAGCATTCTTTTTGTCTTTTGACCCTATGTTCACAGAATTACTGTTGTTGAAAGGAAACATTTTCGGTTTAACTACAGGTTCATTAGCAGTTTGTTTCGGTGTAATTATTTCAATATTAAAATCATTAGCTGAGTTCTGAGCACTATGCACATTAACATCTCTAACGAGTCTTTACTCATACTTATATTTATATTCTTGGGTTCTTGGTTCCACCATTTCTCTACTTCCTACACTACTTTCAAGGTGCCTGGTAGGAAGAAAAAGTCCCTCTACGCTGAGAGACAGACAAGATCTGTAGTGCCAAGTAAAGGGCCCTCATCTTTTTAATGTTGATGTGGTCCCCTTGCCTGAGTGGAGACCACACCCCTGCACTTTTCTTAGTTTTTGCTGGTATTGTACAATTGCCCCCCCAACCCAGGTCTGAAGCATCTGTGAAGATTTGCTGTGAGGTTGGGGGTAACTGCAAGGGTGTGCCCTGATTGCGATGGATGGCTGTAATCCACCATTCCGACTCTTTTCAGGCATGGTAGTAAGGGGAGGGAGGCATCCAGAGGAGGAAAATGTTGGTTCCAACGAGTCTTTAGCACCCACCGGATCTTCCTCATATGCAGCAGGATATCATGTGGCCCACGACTCTCAGGAATTCTCTGGCTGAAAATGTTTGAAGAGAGAGAAGCTTCTGAAGGTAAAGCATTAGGTTTTTTACCTTCTGGCAGGGAATGAAAGCTGCCATCTTGTCGGTTGTTATCCTGCACCCTAGAAAGACTAGGTCTTTTGTAGGGGTCAGGTGGGACTTCTCTTGGTTCACAGTGAACCAGAGGTCTGCCAGGGTTCTGGTCACTAGGTGTAGATGATGTTGCAGGGTGTGAAGGTCCTGGTGAAGTATTAACAGGTCATCCAGATACGAGTATATTTGAATGCCCTGTGCTCTGCAGTGGGCAATCACTGATGATAAACACTTTGTGAACACCCTGGGAGCTGTGGAGAGCCCAAAAGGTAATGCAAAAAATTAAAAATGCAAAGACCCTACTGAAAAACGTACAAATTATCTGTAGCAGGGGTGAATAGGGATGTGAAGGGTAGGCGTCCTTCAGATCCAGGGATACCATAAGGGCCTGGCCTGTTGGGGAATGAGGGGCAACAGCAGCTGCAAGGTGAGCATTCTGAAGGTGTGAACCTTGAGATAAAAGAGGAGTATGGACAAATCCAGAACGTCTCCAAGGACCACCTTTTCTTGGGTCCAAAAACATCCTTGAGTAAAATCCCTTGTTTACCTGCTGCGGTGAAACCTTTTCTATGGTGCCCTGGACCTGAAGTTGATGCAGAATTGAGCCCACCAAGTCTTAAAATAATATTTTTGAATTTATTTAATTATTTATTTTACATTTGTTAGCCGGGATAGTTCACTGGACCCATATCCATTTTCAGTGGAGGCCCGGGGAGAAAAGCTCCACACACATCAATAACAAGTAATAAAAATACTAAGTTTCTAAAGAAAAAAATACATACCATTAATTAAGACTGTCTGCATTTTGTATGTACAAACATAGGAGATGCAATTAGTAAGACAGAAATAATACATAATAGAGTCACTAGTCTAAAAAAAACATCAAGATCACTGCTGGAGAGACGTGTAAAACAACAACTTCATAAAGATTGTTAGACTCAAACCCATAAGATCAATCTATTTTTATTATATTGTACGTAATTTATACAGTCATAAAACATATGGAATTATGGAGAGGACCCAGGCTTCTGAGGTCATCTTCCACCAGGAGGGTAGGGAGAGTGTGAGGTGAAGGCATAGGATGGGTGGAGAGAGGTAGTGGGTTTGAGTCACAGTTGAGGGGTTCTGTCCTGATTAGGGTGCCTCCAAAAGGGAGTATTATCTAGGAGTGGAATGTTTCCTAGTTTGCCTCCATCCTTTAGCCTGTGGTGGAGCAGAATGAGATGACCGTCTCCTAACAAAGGAAGTCCTTTGTTTGTGTGGTACCTAGGGATAGGCGAGACCAGCAAACGTTTTACATTTTAAAACTCCTTTCCCTTTTCTTGCAGGGATTTCAAGAGTTCTGCAGATGCTGCCCCGAAAAGGGCCTTATTAACTAGTGGTGCAGCCAACAACTTGGTTTGTACATCCATAGGGAGAGGTTGTAGCCTCACCCAGGAATATCTTCGCAATACAGAGCCTGAAGCTTCAGATTTTTGAAGAGGCCTCCACCACATTGTAAATGCACTTAATGGAGTGGCTAATCACCTGTGAGGCAGTGGAGAGAAGGGGGTTTAGTTGGATGTTAGCCGGCGAGTTTGGTACATCAGGTATGAGTGCAGAAACCTTAGAAAGGGTGACTAGATTAAACCTGGCCATGTGGGTTTGATAGTTTAGGGTGCTGATGGCAAGAGTGGAAGAAGTACAGACCTTCTTCCCTAGCCTATCCACAAACTTGCTGTCCTTGTCAGTAAAGAATAAAGATATAGACGGCAGTTGTCTAGAGGATTTGAGACTGCTATGACGGCAGAGTCTGCAGGAGGGTTCTTTAACAGGTATGGAGTATCCTGACGAACTTTATAGAACCTGTCGGGGCACGTAGAAGCTGGGGGTTGAGAGTCGGGGGGGGCCTGTGAAGCAGCTAAAAAGGCATCTTGAAAGGCTGGAAGCAACAGAGGGACTGCAGATGGTGAGGGTTGATCCATCTGTAGCAACTCAAAACACCTCTTTTTTCATTCTGAGACATCTGAGGCCTGCCATTTTAAGTGTTCTCTCATGACAGAGATCTCCAAAAGAAAACTCTTTCCCTGGAGATGCAAAATAAATGCTGCAAAGGTAAATCCAAACCTTTTTAAGGTCTTAAAACCAGAAGTTTTAGCACTTTCGTTCAACCACTGTTGAACTTCATCAGAAAATGTATAACCTTTTGAAAATTGCGGCAAAAATTTTAAAGTGACATACATCAAATAAACATACACAAACCCCCATCACTTTAAAACACAGACCATTCCGTGACGTAAAAAATACAGCTATAAATTGAAAGACATCTTATTTAAAATTAAGCTTAAAAAGTTGGAAAATTAAAATACATTTATGAAATACAAGATGCTCTGATCTTTAGAGCAGGTTTCAGAGAAACTACATAGTTGATGCCAGGCAAGCTAGTGGCATTCAACAAAATTTGCCAAAAAAAAAAAACTCCTTCTAGGAGAGTTTCCCAGTCACCACCCCTAGGTTGCAATTCCACCTTTTTAAGTATGGAGAAGGAAAATTTCTTGAAATCATTACATCTTATACTACGTCGAAAAAGGGCATTACACTGGTGAGACCTTTTTATAGCACAAGTATGTTGGTAAATACAGGACTTAAGGGCACCAATGGTCTTTCCTATGTAGAAGGCAGGACAGGATGAACAAAGGCAATATATAAACCACCCCCTTGGTGTTGCAGTCATATCTGCCTTTAACAGTACTCAAATTCGGAAAGCCAGACACCTGAAAACTGTTATCCTCCAGGATGAACACTGCCTACATAAACCACATTTCTTCATACCCAGATTCCTCATAAATTTATCTGAGTTTCTACCAATCCATTCAGACATGTTTTTTAGATTACAATTGTTTTTGTAAACAAATCTAGGGGTAGCCCCAAGCTTCTTCAGGAGCCTTAAGCTCCCAAAATGTGTGGTCCAGTGTTTTTTATAGCATCCTGAAGGGAATTTCTCTCTCTACTGTATGGGAATACCAAAGCCTGAACACAGTCATTACCATTCAACTCTGACATAGGAGTTCATGGATCTCGACCGTTGCTGTTGCCATCACCCAATCCCAGGATGGGATGGTACCTGGACGGTCGATTTTCACAAACATGCCTAGAAACCTCCTCAACCATGGATTCTGGGTATCCCCTCTTCTTATAGGTTCATAGGTTCATACTAGGCTATCTGCCCTAGGGCATTTATAAGCCTAGCCCAGAGTTTTGTGGCTTTCGCCACCCCTTTAGTTTGAAGGATACTATGCCCATTATTTTGCTGTGCCTCTGTCAAGCAGTGACACTGAGGTTATCCCTGGGGTATACCTGCGATCTCCCATCCATTGGTCAAGATTTCTCTTGAACAAAGCCAGCGAGGTGCTCTGCCTCACATGTACCGGGATTTTGTTCCACAGCATAGGGAGTCTCTGGGTGATGAATCTGTCCCTCCAGCATGTCCTATTAATAGCCGTGTTGAGGTTTAAGTCTCTTGCCCTTGTAGTTCTGATGGATTTAGATCTTTTGAGGTGAAGCATGTTCATTAATTCCGGGTTGGACATGGCCTTGTATGTCAGGGCATAGGTCACCTATGAGCAGACGGTAAGCGACTGAATAGAGCTGGAGTTCCTTCAGTCGGGCAGCATAAGACATATTTGAGACCCTTTATCCTTTTGGTGAGGAACTTTTGGGGCCTTTCCAATTGCTGCAGGTGTCAGGTCAGATACATTCCGAATGGGGCATTGTACTCTATCATTGGTCTGATGAGTGATGAGTACAGGGGAATGATGACCTCCCTTGATCTAGATGTGAATCCCTTCATGATAAGGTGGGCAATGTAGAAGGTCTTCCTAACTACTTTGGCAACGTGAGTGTCAAACGAAAGGTTACTGTCAACCTGGGTCCCCAGATCCCTGATAACCTCTTCTGTGCTTAGTGGATTGCCACCTATATGGTAACTAGGGGTAACCTTGTTTTTCCCGAAGGGTATGACTATGCATTTTTTGGCGTTTAACTTTAGGCCATGGCTCTGGCACCAGTTATCCGTTTCTATGAGACCCTTCTGAAGGATGTCTGTGTCAGATGGGTTTTCAACTATAGTGCCCAGTTTGCAGTCATCTGCAAACTTTGTCAGCCATAATCCTCCTGTGTTTGCTTGTACTTCTGAAAAGTAGATGCCGAACAAAAGTGGGCCCAGGACTGAGCCCTGTAGGACACCACTTGTGACAGGCTTGGAGTCTGACATGGCGCCAGCAACTCTGACCCTGTGGGTTCTGTCACTTAGCCAGTTTGCAACCCATCTTGTGACGTATGGGTTTACATTTAAGCTGGTGAGTTTTTCAATGATACCCGAGTGGGGTATTGCGTCGAAAGCCTTTGCCAGGTCAAGGTAGGCTGTGTGGACTGCCTTGCCCTCGTCAATGGCCTTGGTGACTGTTTCGAAAAAGTCAACCAAGTTTAAAAGGCATGATCTGCCCTTGCCAAAGCCAAACTGGGTTGGATCCAAAGTCTGCAAGTCCCCTATGTCTTTATTTATGAGTTCCATTATGATCCTTTCCATAGCTTTGCAGACCAGGCTTGTCAAGCTGATGGGACAGTAGTTTCTGGGGTCGGTGGAGGCACCTCCTTTGTGAAGTGGGACCACCGTTGCCGTACGCCACTCCTTGGGTACGTATCCTGAGGTGAGGCTAAGATTAAACAGCTGCCCTAGCTGCGGGTTTAATTCCTCATTGAGTTCGTGGAGCACACAACCGGGGACACCATCTGGTCCCATGGATGCTGTGTTTTTCGCCTTGGAGAGAGCAGTTCTCACCTGAGCATTTGAGATGTTTGGGGGGGCTACAATCCTCTGGTATAGATATCTCTCCTTTTGGGGGGGAGGGGGGGAGAAATTTGCACTGAACCTGTCAGCCAGTATGTTGGCAATGTCTGTAGGTTCATTGATTTTTACATCATTTTGAACTAATTCTGAGCATATCTGGGAGTTTCCTCCCAGGTTTCTAACATAACTAAAAAAGGCCTTATGATTGTCTTTTGAGTCCTTAGCGATTTTTCTCTCAAAATTTGCCTTGGATGATTTTGAGAGATCTCAGTTTTTTACTTATGATGATCAAGGGTATCTTCCCTTTTACGGATTTTGCTCTATCTTGTAGTAGCTTCCTCCTTTTGTTGTAGAGCTTGTTTATGGCTGGGGTCCACCAGACTGGACGCTTGCCTTTGGTACAAAGAGTCTTTGTTTTGTTTGGGATTGCCTGATCCATGCAGTCCTGGAGGTGCTGGTAGAAGGCATTTGTAAGTGATTCAGTGGTTTGAGTAATGGTTTCCGCTGGCTTGGGGGCCTTGAAAGAGACCACACCAGTCTTTAGAAGTGTGAAGTCGGCTTTTGAGAAGTTCTTCACTGTGGTCTTTTTTATCTGGGGTGGGGGCGGGATGTGGACTTCCAGTGAGATTAGTTTATGATCTGATCTCACCAATGATGGGTATACTTCTGGTGTTGAACATTGTGACCCCATGTTCGTGATGATGAGATCTAGTATGTTTTCTCCTCTTGTGGGGATGGTGACTAGTTGTTCCATGGCATTTGAGTTTATGAACTCTAGGAACCTTTGGGCTAGAGTGTTGAGGCTTGAGTAGCGATCCCAGTCTATATTTGGATAGTTGAAATCACCCAGTATGATGGTGTTTGGAGATACATTTATCCCCTCCAGTGTTTTCAGGAAAGCTATGTGAGGTTCCTGAGTTTGAGAGAGTGGCCTGTAACATGCTACAAACTGCAGAGCAGTCTTGCCTACGGTTAACTGCACCTGGATGGTCTCCGATGCATCGTGCGTTGCCACCAACCTTGAGGTTATCAACCTTAAACATATCAATCAGAATCAGAATTTCATGCAAAAATTGGGAATCAGACACCAATCGGCTTGTTCTGATAAGCTGACCCTTCACCATGTTATGCTTTTGCCATATGGGGTGCTGGCTATCGTAAAGTAGGTAAAAGTTTGAGAAAGTAGCTTTTATGAATATCGCAGATTTGTATTTTTGCTTAGGTGTGTTCTTATACAGCATAATGTCTAGGAAACTAATCCTATTTTCATCAGAATTACAGGTGAATTCCAAAAATTCTGTGGAATGGTTAAAAAAATGTATGAACTGAGACAACTGTTTCTCATTACCGCCCCATAAAATAAAAATATCATCCAAATATCTCAGATATGCTTTGAGATAAGATGAAAAAAGTGAACTGAACACTACTGTGGTCTCCCAAGTCCATAGAACTATATTTGCAAAAATGTGGGGCAGATGCTGCCCCCATTGCTACACCCCTGTGCTGTTTAAAAAATTCACCTTCACAGAACACCAAGTTATTGGTTAATATAATTCCCATACTTTGCAACAGTAGTTGCGTATTAACATTCCTCAAGTCAGTTCCCTTGACCATTGCATGATGAAACATCTCTAAGCCTTCATCATGAGGTATAAGAGAGAACAAGTCTTTAATGTCTATGGTAACCAGAATTCCATGTTCAAAAAAAATAGTACCCAAGATTACCTCCAAGAAATGCCAGGAGTCCCTTAACAAGTGGAGTTTGTCAACCATAAAGGATCTTAACTTCACATCCACAAACTTGGCCAAGGGCTCAATTTTACACCCACCAGAAGCCACGATACGTCTCAAAGGAGGGTCTTCCACACATTTGTGGATCTTGGGGATACCAAAAATGCCCAGTATACGAGGATGTTTAACCATAAAGAAATCTGGGCGGTCAACAGGAAGATCAAAAGTCAAGAAAATGTCTTCTATAAAAGAATCAATAGCCTGATAAGCAATGTTGATCACTTTACGTGAAGCTTCTACAAAGAATCTTCCATTGTGTAAATATTCAAGCATTTTGGAAGTGAAGACACTTGTCCATAATAACCACACCACCGCCCTTGTCCAGATTCATGATATGAATAGTTTTATCCTTGACAAGGGCTGTCAAGGTATTCCTCTCAGCCAAAGTTAAATTGTGGAATCTGGGTTTATTGTTCTTTTGCCTCCATTCCCTTACACTTCACTCACAAAGTTGCTCAAATAAATTAATACCAGGAAGTGCAAAGGAGGGTTATAAATACTAGCCCTTTTTAGGTTTGATGAAGTATCATCAATAGAAGGTGTCAGGATACACTAGAGGTTAAGCTTCCTAGTGAAAAGTCTGAGTCCTGTAATAACATCCACCATACTAGGCTGCCTAGAAGGTACAAATTTAAAGCCTTTTTGCAACAAGGAACCTAGGGCATCTGTGCGCGTGAAGGTAGAATAGCTGAATATTTTACAAACCCAAAGGTACAAATAGAAACAGTACCTGGTAAGTTGTTGAGAGAATTGTCCAAACATGTCATCTCCGATATTTCCGATTGCTTTTCCCTCTGTTCAGAAACTCCAGGATAGAAGGGTTATTCCTGGCTCCACCCTGGTAGTTATTTTCACCTCTTTCCCTTTCCTCTATTCTTTTAGACCTTCTTGGACCACTAGAGTGGTTGTTAGGGTTAGTGAAATTATCTTGCCAAGCCTGTTCAGGTACTGGGCTAGCATGGTCCTGCGAAACTGCTGCACCACTGGGACTTGGATAAACCCTCTTATTCCTGTAGTCACCAATGTCCGTGGTAATTTTCTTTAATTTCTTCTGAAAGGCAATGCACTCAGTCATGGGCTTCAAGTAAAACCTCCTGAAACTCATGAGAGCGAGGAGGAAACATCAGATCTTTCCTGATGTCACAATTGAGCTTCCAAAGTTCCTATTCATATCCTGATAGGCATCGCATATTATCGCAAACTATAAGGTTTGTAAATTCAATTCCTATATGGTAAAAAAATCAACCAGTTCCATGTGAAACACTGAACCACTATTCACAAGGTTTGGACATTTAAAAATACGTAATCCTTTCAGGACCAGTTTGTTAGTAATACAATAACACAGGAAAGAAGTGCCCATCTGCAAAGCTTTGAACTTGAACCTTGAAATAAAGGATGAGTATGGACAAATCCAGAATTGGTCTCCAAGGACCATCTTTTCTTGGGACCAAAAACATCCTTAAGTAAAATCCTTTGTTTACCTGCTGTGGTGGGACCTTTTCTAGGTGCCCTGGGCCTGAAGTTTATGCAGAATAGAGGGGGGAAGATGGAGCAGGCTTGAGGGGGGCTGGGGGATCCCCTGGAAGTGAGGTGGAGCCCACCAAGTTATAAATAACCTTTTTGAATTTATTTATTTTACAATTGTTAGTTGGGATAGTCCACTGGACACGTCCATTTTCAGTGGAGGCCTGGGGAGAAAAGCTCCACACACATCAATAACAAGTAATAAAAAAATACAAAGTTTCTAAAGAAAAAAATACATACAAAATGCAGAGAACCTTAATTAATAGTAGTATGTACATACATAGGAGACGCAATTAGTAAGAGAGAAATAATACAGTAATGCAGTCACTAGTCTAAAAAAAAATATCAAGATCATTGCTGGAGAGACGTGTAAAACAACAGCTTCATAAAGAATGTCAAGACTCAAACCCATAACAATCTATTTTTTATTATATTGTATGTAATTTATACGGTCACAAAACATATGGAATTATGGAGAGGACCCAGGCTTCTGATGTTATCTTCTGCCAGAAGGGTAGGGAGAGGGTGAGGTGAAAGCACAGGGGAGTGGAGAGAGGTAGAGGGTGAGTGTCATAATTGAGGGGTTCTGTCCTGATCAGGCTGCCTCTGAAAGGGAGTGTTATTACCGGAGGAAGGGGTTCTAGGAGTGGAATGTTTCCTAGTTTGCCTCCGTCCTTAGCCTGTGGTGGAGCAGAATGAGATGACTGTCTCCTAACAAAGGAAGTCCTTTGAGAGTAGTTTTTGTGGTACCTAGGGATATGCAAGACAAGTAAATGTTTTACATTTTGCAACTCCTTTCCCTTTTCTTGCAGGGATTTGAGGAGTTCTGCAGATGCTTCTCCACAAAATGTCTTATTATCTAGTGATGCATCCAACAACTTGGTTTGTACATCCATAGGGAGAGGTTGTAGCCTCACCCAGGAATATAGTCGCAGTACAGAGCCTGAAGCTGCAGATTTTGAAGAGGCCTCCACCACATCGTAACTGCACTTAATGGAGTGCCTAGTCACCTGTGAGGCAGTGGAGAGAAGGGAGTTTAGTGGAGTCTTAGTAGGTGAGTCTGGTACATCAGGTATGAGGGCAGAAGCCTTAGAAAGGGTGTCTAGAACAAACCTGGCCATGTGGGGTTGACAGTTTAGGGTGCTGATGGCAAGAGTGGAAGAAGTATAGACCTTCTTCCCTAGCCTATCCATAAACTTGCTGTCCTTGTCAGTAGGGAATAAAGAGGTACACATCAGTTGCCTAGAGGATTTGAGACTGCTATGACTGCAGAGTCTACAGGAGGGTTCTTGAACAGGTACAGAGTATTCTGAGGAAATTTACAGAATCCGTTTGGGCACTTAGAAACTGGGGGTTGAGAGTCAATGGCCTGTGAAGCAGCCAAAAAGGCATCCTGAAAGGCTGGAAGCAAGAGAAGGACTGCAGATGGTGAGGGTTGATTCATCTGTAGTAATTCAATATACCTCTTTTTTCATTCTGAGACATTTGAGGCCTGCCATTTGAAGTGCTCTCTCATGACAGAGATCTCCAAAAGAAAACTATTCCCCTGGAGATTCAGGACTGATGGAGTTCTCTTCCTCAGGGGTAATGAAGTCCTTGGGGGATTCAATTTGAGAGCAGTAAGTAAGGGAGTCTTTAGAGAAGTATTCTTCCTCTGACTCTAATGCCTGCATAGGAGTAGGAGCAGGTGGAGGTACCTGTGATTGTAGGACCTGAAATGCCCTGAAAAAACTTTGGGAGAAACTTCCCATCCAGGGGCAAATTGCTGTTCTGTATGTTCTAATTTTTGTTTTCTCTTCAGAGGAGCTGAAGGATGGGTCAATTTCGAGGCAGACGTCTGTGGGGATTGCAGAGCAGGGGTAGGCTCCTCTGATGCCACAGGCCATGGTTTCCCTTCTCCATCAGGTTCTGATGGCTCAACCTCAGCCAACATACTCTGTTTCTGTTGGGCCAGCTTCCATTACAGTTCCTGGTTCCAACTGAGAAACACCCGTCTGACGGAACCCTGGGCTAACACCTGCCTCAAGAGTCTCACCTGACTCCTGAGGTGCAGCATGGTCTTCTTCCTAGGCAGCTCATCGGAAGTGCCTACACTGCACTCCATACCTAATGCCAGACGCCAGAGTATCTGGTTCGCGAAACAAAGTTTGAGAACAACCAAACGGCTGAAAAGAGTTTTAGGCACAAACGATTTACAAATGTCTCAAGATGTATGGTCGTGGGCAGCCCCTAGACAAAAACAACCACTTATCATGCGTATCTTTGTGTGGAATTTGTCTTCCACAAACACACTTCCCCTTTCTAATTGACATGTATGCCTGTAAAGCTAAGAAAGAGAATAAAAAACCCAAAGATTACTCATCTGTAGTGGACAGCCATCAAATGAGTGAACTGCTTCCCGAATCTGGCGATCAGAGGTCCGAAGATCACCGCGGCAGAAAAGTTCAAGTGGGTACGTACAGATGTCACCTTTAAAGCAGTCAGTTTATGGCTCTGACAAACGTTACACACACTCCTGCACCTAAGACTTTGGTATAATGGCCAGGTGTGCAACCTCCCTACAGTTATGAATACTGCAACATGAGAATAGAAGGACATTATTTATATGTGCACCTGAACAGACACCAACCTGGCTAACAGGCAAAACAATGTTCCTTCTTAAGAGTAAACCTGCAAGCTACCCTAAAAATTACAGACCAATAACTTGCCTTCCAACAACATATAAAATATATATGGGAACTGATGCCAACAGTTTACAGTCATTTAGAAGAAAACTCAATTATGGCAGTAGAACAAAAGGGCAATAAAAGAAAGTCATATGAAAAAGGATGATTTGTTAAAGTCATACTGGAGAACTTTAAAAATGGGAGGAATTTAAGTATGGCATGGATTGACTATAAAAAAGCATTTGATAGTATCCCACATTCATGGATAAAAGAGTTCTTAAAAAAAAGTATAAGATAGACCTGACACTGATCGACTACATTACAGTGACCATGAAATAGTGGCAGACCTCTTTGCAATTAAGCCATGACAAAGGACAGATTATCCCAGGGATAGAAATTCAAAGGGGATATTCCAGGGTGACACTGTCACAGTTACTATTCTGCCTTGCCATTAACCTGTTTACTTAACTTTCCTTGGCTCCTTAAAAACAACAAATTGTAAAGACTTCCCATCTTCTCTTTGTTGACGATTTAAAACTGTACAGCTCATCAGATGAGCTGAAAGCACAGGCGCAGGTTGTCAAAACTTTTTCAGATGTAAGAATGTCATTTAGTCTTGATAAGTGTGCAAAAACCTTTATAGCAGGAAAACTGAAGCACCAAGAAAACATCAGTTTGGGACAAGAATGTGATATAAAAGAACTTGAGCAAGAGGGAGTACATAAATATTTGGGAATTGATGAAGGCTCAACAATAAAAGATGAACAAATGCAAATAAAACTTCGTAAGGAATACTTTAGATTAATTCTGAAAACAGCGTTGACATCTAGGAACAAGATCCAAGCTATAAACCAATTTGTTCTTGCTGTCGTTACAGTTTGAGTGATTGACTGGCCCAAAATCGTACTGGAAAGATTGGAAAGGAAAACAAGAAGGATGCTTCATGTTCACCAAATGATTTATAAAAATCAGTGTATACCAAGATCATATATTCCCCATTCCTAAGGAGGGATGGGCCCCCTTGAAATTGATTACATGTAAAGATCTGCAATCATGGGACTCTACACATCTGCTGACCTCAGACTCAAACGCAGTGAAAGTTTTGAAACATGAGGAGAATAAATCTACGATGACTTCTCTGCTTAATTTAGCAGAAGCATGTTGGCATCAAGCAAGAATGGAAATCAAACCAGAAGTAGATAAAAAAATCAGGCAGAAATTGAATGTGCCAAAATAAAAACAAAAGAAAGAATACAAGGTGAAGGACCAGATGAGACGGCAAGAAATGTGGAAAAAGCATATAGTTGCAAGTATAGAAAAGTTCTGGAAGAACCTCATGTTGATCAGGAACAAACAGAAGAATGGTTAAGGAGAGGCAAATTCAAACCAAGAGATGAAAGGTTAACATTTGCAGCCCAAGATGGTGGGCTATGTACACGATTGGTTAAAGTCCATTGAACATGTGGGAGAAACAGACAAATGTAGGTTTTGCCGCACACCTCGTTGCTGGTTGTGACATACTAATGGAAGAAGGACTGTATATTGATAGGCATAATAATGTGGCAAGACTGTTGCACTGGGGATTGTGCAAACATCATGGTACAGAAGTGGCTGAAAAACACTGGAAACATGAGCCACAAAGCATCATAGAAAATGATGAAGCTTATATCACATGGGAATTACCCATTACCAACAGTTCAAAAGACATGCTAGAAAACTGGATATAGTCGTCCAAGAAAAGAAGACAAAAGTAGCATTGATCATTGAAATTGTTACACCCAGTGACTACAGTGTCCTGTGTACAGAGAGACACAAAGTCATAAAATATCAGGATCTGCAGGCAGAAATGAGAGCAATGTGGAAGAAAGATACCCAGGCAGTTCCAATAGTAGTTGGAGCAACGGGTCTTACAAAAAAAGAATGAATCTACAATCGTATTTAGACACATTACCAATCCATGTAACCCCATACGAATTGCAGGAGGAGTCATTACTGGACACAGAGTGCTGCGAAGAGCACTTTTGGCGGACATAAAAATTTGAAACAATACTATGGGGTCCATTCTCGTCATAGTATTAGAAACCCAAAAGATTTGGAGAAATTAAAAAGAATGAAAACTTGGAAATTTATATTTTTAAAGGAAGCAAAAAAAATCATAAATTTGGCACACTACGTAGAATCCCTCCTTTCTTGGTAAACTCTTCAGGAAAACACATTGCTTCAACCTTCTTGCGCCCTGGTCTTCTCTATGCCACCCTCATCCTGGTTAACCTACACACTTCCCAATTTAACCTTGAACAATGTTATAACAAAATTGCAATGTTTTGACACTAACAAGTCTCATAAAATCCATCACTGTAATGTCCTACAAAATCTCAAACTTTCCAACTCTTATCTTTCTTGCAGTTAGCAACCACACTCACATTTATTTACAAATCTGAACAATGCTCGGCCTTAGGCAATATACTACACATCTACTCCCCAAGCAGACTCCTCCAACTCCACGGATAAATGGTTACACTTCATATATCCTTCCTCTAACGTCTTTGTAGGCAACTCCTTGTATAATTCTCGTGTTTCTAAACAATGGAATGTCTTACCTCTTCAGCTTAAACTAAACAATGCCAAACTCTTCAAACGAAGTCAAACACTTCATGCACTCCTGGTTCTGCTCTTGTTCCTAGCCAAGTTAACTCATGCTGGTGAAATATATTAAATACCCAATATTGGACTTAAATCATCTGCAAATTTCAGTTTTCTCTTATATTCATTTTGAAAATATGCTACTTTTCACCTTTTCTCCCACATTATGGCATGCCATCCTACGGCACTGTACAGCAGTTACATTACTATCAACCTGAAGCACTTTGCTGTCTGCTCCACACTATACTTGACTGATGTAACCCATAGCCCTGCTTCTAGTGTCATAATTCAGTAACTCCCCATTTTCAACAAAAAATTCTGCTGCATGCCCCAACTTTATACTGCCCTTAGGAGAACTGCTACTGGCTTCTTTCATACAAACTAAGTGCTGTAGATTTGAAATCTGCCATTACCTATGTTGAAAAGCACTGCAATACAAATATGTTCGGACTTCCTTGGCTAACTGCTTCCTGAAGCTTACAAATGTCTGCTTGTCAAATTCCATCTTGTTTGTTTTAAAAGCATGGTACACTACTGTCCAGTAGTTAACAGCTCTCATGTAGTCAAATAAGTTTATAATGTCTATCATATTCTGTATTTAAACAACACTGTTTGCATTTTTTTTTGTTGTCTGAAGATTTTCTAATTTTACTACATGGAGTCCCCCCCGGGCTTCTGCTGAAAAGGGGTCACTTTATTGGCCCAGTCAGGCTATCCCAATAAATAAATGCTAGTAAGTACATACGAAAAGAGTGGAATACTGAACTAGAGAGAGGCTAAGTGTGTCTTACCCGAACAGATCAGTGGCTCACAGGCATGAGGTGGTCTAGTGGAAAAAGACAAATACCATTGTAATGGGCATTTCCTTTGGTGTAGAAACAACAGCCATGGTGAAGGCAAACAAAGATGGCACAAATGAAAGACAGCAAAACTCATGAGCAATTAAAGTTAAAAAACTTACACAGGGTGGTGAAGAGAAAGAAAATGCAGGAGGATTGTAGCCAGACTAAAGAAAAGCAGAGGTTGGACACTAAAGAAAAGATCCTTCTTACTACTACTGAGGCTTTAGTTTATCTTCCATTTTCTCCAGTAAAAATGCATCTGGAAAGGAGATACTACAGACCAAAATATCTCCCTTTATAGTGAAACATTTACCACATAGAAAGCAAAAAATGCTGATGTAAAAAAAAAAATTAGAGTACGAATCTGGGTAGGCAAACAAAGCTAGCAATGAATCACAGAGTAAACAGAACATAGATGCAATGACCACATACCTCTCAACTACTTAGTGCAAAAACTCTGGACAAAGCCTGACAAAATGGAGGTACAAAGGCACAAAAATAGGGACATTTTAAATATTGCTATTTTAAATATTGCTCTTAAACACAGAAAGTTGCTACACTAACAGAATTTGTTTAAATATATATATATATATATATATATATATACATATATACATATATACATATATACACATATATACATACATATATTTTTTCTTAAGGATGTGAAGTCTGAAACTCAAATGTATGTCATTATTTACTGACTTCAATCCTCAGATCATCCCAGTGATTTGCCAGAAAACCACAACTTTTATGGGGAACAGACCACAAATATGAGCCAAAAATCTGGATAGTTGAGAGGTATGATGAAGTTTAAAAAGGACACCAGGGAGACATCTGGGAGTGTAGTTTCATAAGTAAGGTGGCACAAGCCTTCAATACACAAAGTTGCATCAAAGAGACAGACTACAAGCTCTTGTTACTGGGGAGTGCAGAAGTGAGTAACACAAACATTCAGAGAAACAAAAAGGTGTTGCAGATGGAGCACAAAGCAAAGACAGAAACCGAGCGCTAGAGAAGATGGTTTCTATACACACATCCATAACTCCCTTATTCTCATTTTGCATGAGGATGGGGTGTCACATCAACAGTGATCATCATCTAGTGCCAAAGTTTGCACTGCCAGGTGGCTAGCCCTGCTACAAAAATGAAGCCCACAGAAAAAGCCTGGAGGAATGAAAAATTACCCACAAAATTTCATTTGGGGGCACTAAAAGCATTCAATGTAGGGGTGAGTCCCGCTTCACTCTCCTGATCTCAACATATATTAAATCCAAGGCTGCTTACCTCAGTATTTTGCAATAACAGTTGTTGAGTTACTCTTTTTGTAAATCAAATCCATTACCTGATTTACAAAAAAAGTAAAGTCATTAGTAGTGCCTAACAGGCAATCAGAATGGGAACAGCATTTGTCCATGGTTCATCTGAACTACAGCAGAGTATATTATGTGCCACCAAATGGTCTGCCTACAGGGACAAGTCAACTGCCACAGCTTGTGTTGTTTTTTTCTTACTCTCCAGAAACAGTAGGCCTTACTAGCTACGTGCCACTTCCCTGCCAAAAAAGTAGGAAAAAGTAGTTTTAATAAAACATTACAATGGCCTCTCTGATATACCTTATGGTGAAAGAATATTCAACTGAGTCCTTGTGTATCTGGTGGGAAGGACATGGAATAAAACCTCTTACTTACTAGGAGGTAAACAAGAATGAAGGGAACATGGCAAATGGGTGAATATTAAAGTATACTTGTTTATGTCAAGGTGTTTAGATACCCAAAAAAATGTTGCCTTACACACTGGCACTCAAACTTCATGGAGGCATAAGGGAACAGTTACTGAGACAAAAGGCTTGAAACCAGGTGATATTCATGATGTTCTAGCTGACAAATTCTACAATGA
Organism: Protopterus annectens; assembly: GCF_019279795.1. Classification (NCBI taxonomy): domain Eukaryota; kingdom Metazoa; phylum Chordata; order Ceratodontiformes; family Protopteridae; genus Protopterus; species Protopterus annectens. Next base: position 645,044,791 of record NC_056746.1, read on the forward strand.
ACAAAGTAATTAAGTTAACACTTGCTGACTGGCAATGGTCATGGAAGTCACATTTTCTGTGGAGTCCTGCTGAAAAACTTCCACTCAAAGTAAAACTGGAATATTAAATACAAAATTTATCACCAACGAACAGAAGAAAATATGAAGCACCATGCAACATATAAAACAATTAAAATTCTGAAGACTACAATTATAAACCTTAGCAGAAGATTAAACCTGTGAAAATGGTAAACACTTGCTAACTCAAAAGATACAGTACCTCTCTGTACTCCCCTTACTCTGAGGATATATTAGCAGGAGAGGTGTAAAGGACACACCCCCATATAGGTGCTGCAGGGAGGGGGCAATCCCTGTTGCAAAAATGGTTTCATCTTTTAATCTTGTTGCAACAAGTTTTGAGGTGGTTTGCATTCTTCGCAGTCGCATGTCACTTCTTCATACATTTGTGAGACACAAAATTAACCATCTTGCACTTCTGAGGGAGGAGCACAAAACAAAATATACAGAGGAACATACACAACTATGAATAAACTACATGAACCCTTTACCGCACAGTGAGCTAAAACTAAACTATGAACAAGACTGAATGCCAACATATAATGCAAATCTTTGCATTTTTCTGTTCTTGACCATTTCTTATACAATAAGCTGATGAGTAAAACAACATTACACTCAAGAAACTATGGATATGAATGGGCACTAAAACATCGTCATTAAGGGAGAGCTGCATGCAATATAGAACAGACTGCCTGCACCATTTTACATTTAAGGAACTATAAAATACATGGAGTGTGCTGCCAGTGAAAAAAGAAGTCAAGTCTTACCATAACGTTCCATCTGTATTGTTGATCCTCGTTCAGTTATGTATGGGTATCGGTTCCGACCTCGGAACCGAGCCGGCTATCTTCCAAGCTCGTGTCAGCTACAAACTCTCGAGCTAAACTCTTACCCAGAATTCCCCTCTCCCTGTTACCTCAGATTGAGTTTGCAAGTCAAAAGAAGGTAGAGGCTACCTCTGGTCAAATGACCTGAAAAAAACAGATGGTGAGATCCACTAGAAGCCACAGGAGGGGGAAGGAGGGCGGGTCGTAATGACTGAACGAGGATCAACAATACAGATGGAGCGTTATGGTAAGACATAACTTTTTTATCTGATATTGTTAATCCTCATTCATTCCTTACATATGGGACAGAGTCCCCAGCTACCTCTACTCCTGGGAGGCTCTCATGGAAGGACATTCCTGAGCACCATAGAACCAAAAGATGCCCTTCCCCTGGAAGCCAAATCCAATTTGTAATGATTGATGAAGGTATGAGGCGTAGCCCAAGTTGCAGCTGCAGAGCTGTCATGTAAAGAAGCTCTGGCATGGAAGGCAGCAGAAGTTGCCACCGACCTTGTTGAATGAGCCTTTATGGTAGTAGGCAATGGAATATTACGTTGTGTATAAATGAAGGTCACAAGGTCTTTCAACCATCTAGCCAATGTGACCTTAGCAACAGCACATCCTAATCTAGGTCCAGAATAGGCCAAAAATAATTGGAATGATTTAGGAGAGGCCTTAGTCCTGTTCAAGAAGAGAATTTGCCTGTGAATATCTAGGGTATGTAGGCAATACTCTCCTTTGTTTGAACGACTGGGGAAGAAAACTGGCAATTCAATGCTTTGATTAATGGACATTTCAAAGATCACTTTTGGCAGAAATGAAGGATTAGTTCTCAAAGACACTATCTCTATGAAAAATCAAGTACGGACTCTTGATGCATAAGGCTTGAAGCTCAGAGATGCGTCTGGCAGAAGTAATGGCGACCAAAAAAAGGTTTTCCATGACAAATATTTAAGGTCGCAAGAAGAAGCTGGTTCGAAAAGTGGCATTGTCAGAGCTTGTAGAACTAATGACAGGTCCCATGGTTGAACAGGTTCTCTAAAAGGGGGCTTCAGATGATTCACACCTTTTATGAAGGTCTTGCATAATTTGTGCGACATAAGAGAGGAGTCTTGGATACCCTCATGGAAATTAGATATTGCAGCCAAATGAACACTAATGGTAGAGACCCGATAGACCAGATTGAAATAGGTCAGCCAGATACTCTAGTATTATAGACACTGGTGCCGAGAAGGGATCTACTTGTTTTTCTTTCAGCCAACAGGTAAATCTTTTCCACTTGCTTAGATAAGTAATTCTAGTGGAAGATTTATGAGATGCAATAAGAATGTCCCATACTGGTAAAGAAAGATCATTCTGCCTGTCCAATCAAGGGAATTGGAGGAGGCAAGCTGTGAGCTTCAGGCTGTCCAAGTTGGGATGAATCAGATTCTGTGGATGTGAGATCAACCCCGGAGTTGGATGGAGAATCCATGGTTGATCTAGCAGGTGAGGCCAAAGTAAGGGGAACCAAATCTGACGAGGCCAATATGGTGCTATAAGGATCACCTTGCTCTTCAACCGACAGGCTTTCTTCAAAAACTGGGGAATGAGGGGGAGAGGTGGAAATGCATAAAGAAGACCCGAGGGCCAATCGTAGACTAGAGCATCCCTGGGTGACGGTCTCGGAGGGGGAATCAGGGCGAAGTAGTTACTGCATTTGTAGTTGGTCGGGGATGCAAAGAGGTCACAGGAAGGACAGCCCCAGCAGGGGAAGATCTCCGCCGCTATCAAGGGATTCAGGGACCACTCGTGAGGTTGTACAGTGCACCTGCTGAGTCTAACACGTTGGAACTCCTGGGAATGTGCGTTGCTAGAAGAAAACAGTTGGTAGCCATCGCCCACTGCCATATCCTCATGGCCTCTCGACAAGATTTGGTTCCACCCTGTTTGTTGAAGTACCAGACCACTGCCATGTTGTCTGACTGTATCGCAATCATCTCAGACGGCAGCAGGGGATGGAATGCTTGCAATGCCAGAAGCACCACCCTCAGCTCTAGAACATTTACATGCAGTTGGGCCTCCAATTCGGACAACGTGCCTTGGACTGTCTGTCCCTGACATAGTCCCTCCCACCCCATCAGGGAGGCGTCCATGGTCACTGTAGCCTTGGGCTGCTGGGGGAAGAAGGGGCGAGACCATTGTGATGAGTTTTGGGTCATCCACCAATTTAAATCCTGTTTGCACCTGTGAGTTACTCGAATCTTTGCTGAAACAGGATATTGGAAAGGATACCACTGGGTGAGCCGTAGCCATTGTAGAAGCCTCATGTGAAACCTGGCCAAGGGGACAATGGTGATGGAGGCTGCCATGGAACCCAACAGCTGTAGGACAGAGTGAGCTGTGGATTTCTCCCTTGAAAGGATTGGGATCAGTTGTTGCTTTATCCTTAGAATTCTGTGCTCTGGAATGGATGCTCTGCAATTCTTTGTATCCAAGATGACCCTTATGAATTCTGTGGACTGAGATGGGGTGAGATTGGATTTTTGCCAGTTTATGGTTATACCTAGCCTTTGTGCGGTGAGGAGAGAGTAGGCCAAGGCTTCTTTCAATAGATGTCTGGTGGGGGCAGAGATGAGCCAGTCGTCTACATATGGAAACATCTGGAATCCTTGTAGTCGCAAGTGAGCTGTGACGACTGCCATGCACTTCGTGAACACTCTGGGGGCTGTAGAGACTCCGAAAGGCAGTACTCTGAACTGATAGTGACTGGCTCCCACAAGGAATCACAGAAATCTTGATGGCCTGTCCACTTTTATGTGGTAGTACGCATCTTGAAGATCTTTTGGAGAAAGATGATTGGATATGCTCGATAGGAGGATAGATTGTATTGTGACCATCTGGAATTTTTGTACTCTTACAAACTTGTTCAATACACTGAGATCCAAAATTGGTCGCCAGTCCCCGGTTTTCTTTGGCATCAAAAACAGTCTTGAGTAGAATCCGGATCCCATCTGGTCTGGAGGGACTATTTGGATGACTCTTTCTTAGCAGCTTTGCTATCTCTAGTGCTGCTTCTTCCCTTTGACTGGGTGGAACGTCAGGTAGATTTTTTAAAGGGACGGGACAAAGATTGAAGGGGATATCACAACCTCTGGCTATAATCCTTTGTACCCAAGAATCAGTGGTGATGGTTAGCCAGGCAGAAGGGTACAAGGAGAAACTACCCCAAACCACCTCCAGAGGAAAGGAGTTGGGCCGCTCTTTAGGAGCGCTGGTAGGATTGGCCAGGAAAAGAGTCCCTGGAACCCTGGTTACGCAGACTCCCTCTGCTCCAAAAGGGGAGTCTTCCCTGTGAGTTTCCCCCTCTGCCTCTGGGGGAGAACTCAGCCTGTGTGTCATGGAAAGGACCCTGAGACTTCTTGAACCATATCTTCCCACTCTTTTGGTTTCGGGAGAAAGCACGCTGAGGGGAATAACAGACACCTATGGCAGAAAAGGTCTTACCGTCCTGTTTACATCTGGCCAGTGTGCTTTTAACTTTGGGTCCAAACAATGAAGAGGCTTCAATGGGAGCGTTAAGAAAGGAAGCCTTAAAGGGTTCTGCGAAATTGCAAAAGCGCATCCAGGCTTGTTGTCTCAAGACCTCAGCTGAATCCGCCGCTCTAGCTGCTCCTTCTGATGCGCGAGATATCAGTCGCATGGAGGAGTTAGATATTGACTCAATGGTGGCCAGCTGAGAAGCCACTTTGTCATGGACTTCAGATACTGCACCAGAAATCAGATCCCTTTGAAGCCTGGTAAAATGTGCCATATAATTCATGGACCTGATGGCAAAGGTCGCTGATGCAAAGGTGTGCTTCCCTATCCTGTCCAGGGCCTGGGACTCTGTTGAGCGGATGGACAGTCTGGCTTGCTTCTTCCACCAGATCCTTTTTGGTTGAGACTGCCACCACCAGAGCATCCAGAGGAAGACCTTTGGACCAATGGGAATCCGTAGCAGGAGGGGACAAAATCTTATCTGGCCTCCGGGGAATAGCCTTGACGGTGTCAGAAGCCTTCGACGCACGATGAGCCGGGCCAGTTCATTGGCAGGTGGAGTAACCCAGGAGGTAGGGGGCCGGGTGCAAAAAGCCTGCAGGAACATAGACTCCTTAGAGGTCGGATTAGAGGGCTGCCAGTCACCTCTCTAAGGATTTCGAGGATATCAAAAGATTCTTCAGAGGGTGACCGAGGGGATCCTTCCCATCATCAAAGTCTGTGTCTTCAGTGAGGGACTCCTCTGTGGAGTCCATGTGCTTCCTCTTGCACGAACTTTTACGGTGAACTTCCTCAGAGGGGCAAGCTGGGGAATACAACAGAAAGGGGGTTTCCTGTGGGAATACGTCCTGAGGGCCTTGCGCCCGGTGTCCGCTAGGTGCGACTTGTGAACATAGCTGTCCAGAGGAGGGCGGGGAGATAGACAGCACAGTATCGCCAATATAAGCCAGAGCCTTCTCCATCAATTGGAAGGCTGGTCCACCTGAAGAGGGGTGAGTGTCCAGGACAGAGGTCAGCCCTCCCCCAAGTGTCTCAGCCTGCCGACCCGGAGTCCACGGATGGCTGTGAAACATCAAATTACGTGTCACAACCATCATCCTGGGTCATATTAGAACTCTCCTACCACAAAGGCAACTGCGGTTCCTTAGTGAGGTCCATAAAGGGAACCATAGAGGGGTGAAGACTGTGCTATATCAAGGGGCTTCAAAGGCAATGAAGGAGGAGAATAAGAAGGGGTCTTTGGCAATGGATGATCACCTCCCAAGGAAGGATAGGTCCTGGGGGGCGGGATACCTCTGGCCAGAAGCACTTGATCCACAAGATGCAACACGTCGTGTTCAGAAAGGCTTCTAGTGGACCTCACGGACACAGCGGAGGGAGAAACAGGTCTGTCCACAGAAAAGACAAGCTCGGTGCCCACCTCACCAGTCTGCACTGAGAACAACAGTACTGAGACTGGACTACGGGCGTCTGCACAGAGGAAATCATCGGTGCCAAGGTCACAGTCTGCACTGACAAAAATATTGGCGCCGAAGTGGTTGCCGGTACCGCAGCTGGATCCGACAAAATTGGTGTCAATACCTGAGGCGTCGGTTCTGGGTAAGATGTCGGAGCTGATGTGGTTAAGGTCTGCGCCGACTGAACAGTCTGTGCCGATGTAGTAGTAGTAGTCTGAACCGAGGAGCCCCTCGGTACCGATACAGTAAAGGCTACAGTAGACTGAGCCAAAATTCCTGATGACGCCAAAGGCCTTGGTGCAGAAGGTCTAGGCACCGAAAGCGCTGGGGCCAACAGAGTGAGCTCCGAAGCAGAAATCTTAGCTTTCTTAGGTCTTGGTTGGTGGGAGTCCCCAGCCGGGGATGAGGGCAGAGACTTGGCCTTTGTAGGATCACCCGATTTTTTCTTACAGGCTCTAGGAGGGGTTGAAGCCTCCAGCCCAGAAATAGCCACTGAAAAGGGAGATTTAAGAAGTCCCTTCAATAACAATTTATTTTTCCTCTCAATCAAAGTTCTGTTGGAAAAGTTTTTACAAATACCACAGGGCGGGTCAACAGATAAGTGAGACACACCCAAGCAATACACACAGTGCGCGCATCTGATGTAGGTAGTTTGTGTCTGCAGTCTGAACACCTTTTAAATCCTGGACTACCTTTCTTATCTGCCATGATAGAAAAGCAGAAAGAAGAAATGTTACCAGCAATGGTACGAAAGAATACCTGAAGGTAATGAAGAAAGGAAGGGTTTACCAACGATGGTAAGGGAGAAAATACCTTGCGGTAAAAAGTGCAGAGTAAAGCGAAGAAAACTCAAGGAAATAGAGTTGCGAAATGCGATAAAGTAAGAGAGACAACAAATTAGAAACTTTTCTGACAGAAAAAGTTATATTAGACTAGTCTGACAACAAATATCTATACTTAGCTCAAGAGAAGTAGCTGGACACGACCGAATGGCGACACGGCAAACAAAATCTGACGTAACAGGGAGAGGGGAATTCTGGGTAAGAGTTTAGCTCGAGAGTTTGTAGCTGGTGCAAGCTTGGAAGATGGCCGGCTCGGTTCCGAGGTCGGAACAGATACACATACATAAGGAATGAACAAGGATTAACAATATCAGATGTAATTTTTTTGTTCTCTAGCCTGTGCTTCATTGGGCCAGTCAAGCTGCAGAGATACTGACTTACAACTATCCATCCAAACAAAGACGGTAAACCTTAGTCTGTAAAACAGATTTTTCTTTATCCAACATTTTTTTGGATCATAGGCACACACTGTCACCTATATCTATTTTCCCCTTGCAAAACTCAAACAGCACTAGGGGAAGTGGGTGCTACAACAGTATACTTTTAAATCTTTTAAACCATTTATCGTACTAGGACTGTTTAAACCACAGCAGTATATTTAGTTTGTACTTTTCATGGATACAGCTGAACCATTTATTCAAGTGATAAACCACACAACTATCTACAGTCTGTCACCATGGAAATAAAGGAATTTCAAATCACACACTAGGATAAGCCCAGAATCCAAAGTGCTAGGGAAAACAGATCTTAATTTTTTTAGTATGTATCAAAACCAATACAATTAAGAAATACTTTCTTATCAGCAAGTTCTCTAGTCTTGTAGCCAACAATGCACAAAAGACATCAGTGCAGGAAGTTATTAAAACTGCTTTAGCAGTTTAGCAGCGAGGGTTATCATTACTAACACACTTATCATATAGTCCTTTATGTACCATCTATCTGCACTTTTGTCAGAGAGCACCATAAAACAATACAGACAGAGTGGGTGAGTTATGAGATCTCCATGAAATGCATGGGCAAACTGTTTTCAAAAACTGTACCATATGATATACAACTTTCTGCAAGTATGCACTACATACAAAAATTTTAATATGTGCTATGCATTCTACAAGGCAGCATGTATCACTTGGATCAATCATTTTAAAAAGTACTTTTTATGAATAGGATGCCAAGGACATTTGCATCAAATAAAATAATTTGCTTACATTCAAAAGACATGTAAGTGTAACTTTGTAGTCCTCAGTGTGATGATCACTTTTTGACCCATTTAAATAAAATTATTTTTCAAGTTCTTATAGATCTGCAGTACTTGACAAGGCAGACTTAGCTGGACTTATCTTCCTCTTGGGACAGTTCTTGCAGTGCTATTTTTTTTCTTGGAGACAACCAAAGGAGCCTCTCCCTACAACTCTCTTGGCTATCCCAGTTACCAGTTTGTACATCCTTGCAACAGTACTGGTTGCGACACGTCGAGCACCATCATTCACGAACACCGGACACTTCAGATGGATTATGGACTTTCACTAGGGGTTTACTTAGACAGCATATTTCAAGCTATAAATACAACACACTATACTGTGACTAATTACTTAAATCTAAACTTGCATAACTGGATGACTCCAAGAAATCACTTCGAGAGGGCTTCCAAATTGCTACTGAAAATACACCGTGATATTACAACACCAATGACACAATTTAACAGATGCAAATCAAAACAAAATCAACATTAAAATTTTGCCATATTCTAACTCCACCTAAACTATAACAAAGCTGTGGTAACAGCCACAGTATGAGCGTCATCTACAGCAAGACATACCCGGTCATGATTTCCAGCAACGCTGGCTCTAAGTTACAAGTATAATGTAATATTTTGCACGTCTTCTAATTACAAGGTGGATGCTCCAAACATGAGTCTGTACTGAAGCATTCCTTAATGGTGCATGCAACTAACAACATATAACCATACAACTGCAAACACATTTAAATAGTGTTACTAATTCAAAAGTTATTGCAGCCTAATAGCCACTTAGTACTTCCAGTACTCTACATACTGTATTTTAAGGATACACAAGTTAACTGTACAGAACACAGTACAAACTGCTATCAGCCTAAAAGTTTGTCAGTTTAGTGGAGAAAATTAAGGCTAAGCTGCTAGCAAGCTTCCTATTGTACAGGGTTTGATTCCTTAAGATTCTGTTTACTTAATTTGTGACTGAGCAAGACATTTTACCAGACAGTACTCCCAGGCTGCTCCTGAAAAAGACTGTTGTGCCTGGTGAGTTTTTATCTAATTACAGAAAAATTAAATAAAACAAGACCTTTTCATGGCAGTAACAAAATACCAAAATAACTCAATCAACTATGTATGAACATATAGATTAGAGTGTACAAAAATATTTGCTAGCCACAAAGAAAAAAATTATGAAACTTTTACAGAGTCTCTGACCTAGGATCTGACATGCCCTCCAAAGACATCTGTGCCTAATACTGAAATTTGCTCCACAGGCTGAATATACACACATCCATCTATATAAACAGCTGAAATTCATTCCTGTGATTGTATGTCTGCTAACATCTTTACTCACCAGCTGAAATTCACTTCTACGTCTGTATGCCTCTTGAATTCCAGAATCTCTCCACAGGGCTTGGAGAGCAGGGACATAGAGCTGAAATGTGACTGGTTCTACGGGCATTCCAACTCGGACATCAAATGCCATCACAAACATTCCATGTTTCTCATTTTCTGTAAACTCCCATTTGATACCAAGTTTATCCCGAGCATCGACCAAAACTCTTGTACCCTGCAGAACCAAACAAAAAACATGATTAAAGTAACATCTTTCATGTGACTGTTCCAATGCAAAATCTGAAAACGAACAGCACCCAGTACAAAATTGAAAAATACTGTGTGCAGCTGTTTTCGTAAGTTTACGCTCACGCTTTAGCAATTCAAAACTGTTGAACACAAATTATGTATTTAAAAAAAAAGTAAACACGGTTTTTATTTTAGTCTTTTTAATGATCTGTACACCTCCTAGTCTAAGAAACTAATCTGGTAATTAGAGAGTCCATGAACAGCTGGTAATTAGAGAGTCCATGAACAGCTGGAACTTCAGGTGAACAGTAATATTAAAGCTTCATGATACCCCATTAAAATGGATACATTTAGACGATCACCATAGCTGGAACAGAACGTAGTTTCTTACTTTAATATTTCTTTTATTACAGCCTCATGTTCAACTACGTTATGACGCACATTTAAAAAAAGAAGAAAAAAAATGCAATATAGGGCTACTGAAACTTGCAAAGCCAAGAACTGTCGCAGTTCCACAGAAAGACTGTACTGTCAACTCTGCAATACTTGTGCAACCAGATTTAAGATTGTTTACACAACAAAAGAAAGGACTGGTGTACCATCAGAGGATACACATCTGAAAAATCAAGGCAAATACAAATCTAAAGAAGCACCTGACAATAAGCGATAATAGTTACAAAGAAAGAAAAAATATGTGATGTATAATGCATATAAATGGAAAAAAAGGGTAATTTATTTTTTCTGTTTACGTAGGTTTGTAAATATCTTAAACAATATTTTAATAAAGGTGTTTATTTTGGTTGAAAGCTCACATTTGCTTGTTTTATAGTGTCCACAATTCTCTGACAATACAAATATAACTAGCTCAGTTTTCTGGTGCCCTTTCTATTAATTTCTGAACCACCTCCCATATCTTTCAGTAGTATCAGCTGTTCTGATCACAGCAAATAAAGGCACATTCACTGCTATTTGGCTTTAAAGTTTAGCTCAGCAGAATCTGTCAAAAAGCCTTGAAATTTGTACTGCACAGATTTCTTCAAATGCCCTGAAAAGACTCCAAAACCCTACCAGAACTACGGTCAGAACATCAAACCTGCTAATGCAACAAGGATAGCTAAAAGAACACCCAGACTCATCAATGAGGGCAATGTACACAGTATATTACACCTGTCTCAATCGTCACTTAATATTCTGTGATGCCAACTAAACCCCACAGCATCACGTGCACATCACTTATAAGAATGTTTTAGCATCACATTTGCTCACTCCCAGTCTCGCACAAAACAGTTTAAGTTGAGGCACTACTCTCATTTAGAAAAACCATCTTCTTCTCAAGTCTCTAGCTCATTTACCAGAGCAGGTCTTGTCTGACAAGCGTTCATAGGCAAGTACCACAGGTTAGTCACAGTTAGGCTTGTGGTTTAGGTGAACACTGTGAAGCTTAGCCAAATACCCCTGTAGAATTGCAATGTACTGTGACATTTCATGCACTCAAGTATGAACTTATAGCTAGTGTATTGTTTTGACATGCAAAGAAAGTCTGTTACAAAAAATGTGAATGCAGTGGGTTACATATTTATCATTCCAGCAGATCTTATTGTAACTTATTCTTGATGTTTTTTAACCTCCGAGTTAAATGTATTAGTTTAGGGTGTACAAAGTCTCCTGTATGGGAGGAGTTGGGCAGGTATGCCCTTCATGTTGAAAAATCTTGGCAACTCCATCCAGCTGGACTGAATGGGATGACAGGTCATGGCCGTCTGTAAAGCAAGTCAATAAAACACAACAGTCCCGGGGGGGGGGGGACAAGGACTCTCTAAAACAATTCCCACGTACCCTTATTCACCTGCAGATCTGTGATGAGTATTTTTTCTACAAAGGTCCCAAGACAAGAATTTACTTTAGTTCAAACACATCCCATCTAGCCTTTCTCTTTTGCTCCTCTTTCCAGTTTCCCAGCCCAGTCTGCAGACCTCTTCAAACAGACTGACATATAATCTTCCCATCTCATTCTTGAACTATCCTGACAATAACTCTATCCATCTCCTCCAATCCATTCTTCCTCACCCTGACAGACAGGCACAGTAACTAAACTCCACCTTTTTCTCTTATACACCCCACCCCTGGAACCTGCCCACCTTCCAACACAATCATCACTCTACAAATTCCCAACACATGCAGATCAGCTGTTTTCTCCTACTCTTTCTACAGTAGACAGACATCAAAATGAAATATAAAAACTCAAACTCCATGGTTTCAATTTCAGTACTGCTACTACCTCTAACAGCAGGGGCCTTAGCAGGATCAGTCTATCTACCAAAGGCCTCTTTTAAAATAACTTGAGCCATAACCTGTACTGTCTAGGAGCAAGTGAAGCCACAGTGGAATCCTCCTAAGATGGCGAGAGGCAAACTAACCTCTCCAACCTCAGTGGAGAGATGTCCATGCTGAGTCACTGTCAGCCACCACAAGAGCTTCAGCCATATCTCTCTTAATGGCAGTGACAGCAGCCTCTGAGGATTTCTTTTTTGATTTTCTCTAATTCCCAGTGTCTATTCTGTTTCCCCAGAAATTACCAAAATTTACTTTCCATTCATAGGGCATGGTAAGAAATCTCTACATTTTTGTGACGATTCCCCCCCACTGTGGTGACAGATGTGACATCTGCCAGTGGTAGTAACTTGTAAAGGCTTTGAGATTTCTAACCGCACTCAAGTAAAACATGCTAAAGGTGAAAATCTTCAGGGGAAACGTGTCTCGTGCAAGGGTCTTAATTAGCAATTTGTTTTTTAGGATCATCAGACAATGAATGAAAACATGCCCAGCAATACTAAATAAAACTATAACACTTTCAGCAATTAGCACAAAAAAGTCTCACTTGTAGTAGCAACCTTAGCTGCCTCGTTCAGTACAGCTATAGCACAACTGTTGAAAATAACAGGCCATGAATTACTAGCCCAATGCCCTCTTAGCATCAAGTTTGAAGCAGCTGATGTTGGAATGTAGTAATTCCCCCCCCAAACTTGAAGCTTGCTGTTCACAAGTAAAGTTCAAGACTCCTTTTCTGACAAGTGACTCAACCCGGTAAATGAGAAAGTACAGTCGTGTACCTACCATAAATGTAGATGTTAGAGTGTATTCACTGTTGCAGTCATTACACTTGGGTTATCCTGCTGGCAGGCTACCCGCAGTTGGCCAGAATTCCAAAGTCTAGGTCCGGCGTCGGTTGCTGTCGCCTCTGCGCCAGGGGTATAAAAGATGCAGCCGACGCCATTTTCTTCAGTTTTTCTTGCCCCAGATGTCAGGTGCCCCCAAATAGGTAGGTTGAAAAAAATATGCCAAAAAAGCATGCATGTACTAAAATAATCATTTCCTTCACCTACAAGCAAATACACCACATAGGTTGTATAGAATACAGAAGTACAGAAACGTCCCAGCAAAGAAAAGGGGGATGGTGGGTGGGTAACCTGGACTGCAACAGTGAATACACTCGAACATCTACATTTATGGTAGGTACACAACTGTACTATGATCATCGTGTTTCACTGTTGCAGTCATTACACTTGGGTTGAATCCCAAAGCTGAGGTTGGGTGGCTGGGCCTAAATAGGATTAGGAGAGGCTACCAGGCCCTGCAGAACTTTAGTGGCAAAGCCTGCTCTGGATTTAGAGTAGAGAGGTAAGTGGTAGTGCTTGGTGAAAGTGTGCACTGAATTCCAGGTTGCAGCCTCTAAAATGTCTTTGGTTGGTACTCCTCTGAGGAAGGCTGCTGAAGTGGCTGCTGCTCTGGTAGAATGTGGCCTAATGCCCTTAGGCACTGACTTGACATGTTGTGAATAGCAGAAGCGAATGCAGTGTCCTATCCATTTTGAAATAGTCTGCTTTGAGATAGGCTTTCCTTGTGATCCTGCAGCATAAGCTACAAACAGGTGCTCAGTTTTTCTGAAAGCTTTTGTTTTGTCCAAGTAGAATCGTAGCGGTCTGTGTATATCCAAGGCATGCAGAAGTCTCTCCCCTTTATTCTGGGGATTTAGATAGAATGTTGGCAAATGAATGGTTTGATTAAGAGCCACACTGGATACCACCTTTGGCATAAATGTTGGGTTTGTCCTTAGAGAGACCCTGTCCTGATGAAAAACAATGAAAGGTTCCACTGCCAATAATGCCTGTAACTCAGATTCTTCTTGCTGAAGTTATTGCTAGGAGCAGAGCAGTTTTCTATGATAAGAATTTTATATCAGCTGTATTGGCTGGCTCAAAAGGAGGCAGTGTGAGTTTTTCTAAAAAAAAATTGAGGTCCCAAGTAGGTATTGGTGCTCTCCTTGTAGGTCTTATGTTTTTTGCTCCTCTGAGGTACTGTCTTAGTAGTGGATGAGAGAAAATAGGAGGTTCAGTATTGTAATGAGCTGAAATGGCAGAGGTATAGATTTTAATTGATGAGAAGGATGGGCCTTTGTCCAGCATCTCAGTTAGGTACTGTAAAATCTGAGGTATATTTGGAACAAGTGGTTCGAGTCTCCAAGCACAGAATCTCTTCCATTTTTCTGCATAAGACTTCCTAGTGCTGGGCCTCCTGGCTTCTAAAATGACATCCATAACCGCTTTAAAGAGAGGTGTGGTCTGAGTGGCTATATTATCTGCCATGCAGCCAGATTTAAGGTTCTGAGTTGACTGTGCAGAATCCGATTGTTTTGTTGAGTCAGAAGATGAGGAATTTGAGGTAAAGGCCAGGCTGGGCCTTGAGACAAGCTCTTTAGGATTGGGTACCAGTGCTGGCGTGACCAGTCTGGGGCAATCAGGATTCATTTTTGGCTTCTCTTGTCTGACTTTTAGGAGCACCTTGGGAAGAGGAGGCAGTGGAGGAAAGGCATAAACTGTCAGGGTTTTCCAGCTGAATGATAGAGCATCCACTTTCCATGCTTGTGAGTGATAAGTTCTTGTGCAGAATCTCTGTAGTTGGCAGTTGTGAGGGGAGGCAAAAAGATCTATGTCTGGGCGTCCCCATTTCCTTGTTATCATGCTGAAGACCTGTGGATTTAGTTTCCATTCGTGAGGATCCATGAGATTTCTGCTTAGTTCGTCTGCCAGTGTATTTTTCATTCCTGGCAGGAATTGTGCCTGCAGAGTACTTGATAGGTCAGTGCTGTGTTCCACAAAGTCATGGCTTGCCTGCAGAGGGGGTAGGAATGTGTGCCCCCTTGCTTGCTTATGTATCACATAACTGTGGTATTGTCCGTCTTTCCTAATAGTTGCCCTGGATGTAGTAGATCCATGAAGGCTGTCAGGGCATTCTGTATAGCTAGCATCTCTTTTTGATTGATGTGAAGATGCATTTGCTCCTTGGGCCACGTGCCCTGAATACATTTTCCTGCCATGTGTGCCCCCCAGGCATAATCCGATGCATCTGTTTTTATTGTCTGCCTGGCTGTGGGGTAAGGTGAAAGGCTGTCTGGCGTGAGATAAGCCATCTGGGCAATTGTATTTAAGCTTGCACACAGGAATATTATCTCTTGAGAGGGCACTAGTTTTGATTTCTTTTCGTTTACTGTGTACCCTAGACAAATTAGTAATCTTTTTACAAACACCAGATGCTTTAGTAGAATGTCCTTGCTCTCTGCTTGAATAAGGCAGTCGTCCAAGTAGGGATATATTTGAATTCCTTTTTGCCTGCAAAATGCAATTACTGGTGCCAGGCATTTTGTGAAGACCCTGGGCGCAGTAGATAAGCCAAAGGGCAGTGCAGAGAATTGGTAGTTCATTGAACCAGCTATGAATCTGAGGTATCTTCTGCAAGATTGTCTGATTGGGACATGCAGGTATGCCTCCTTAAGGTCCAAAGTAACTAGCCAAACCTCCTTGCCCAGCATGGGTAGAAGTTGCTGCAGTGTTAACATTTTGAATTTTGGAATATCCAGGAAAGTATTTAGTATTGACAGGTCCAGTATTGGTCTCCAGGCTTTGTCCTTTCTGGGTACCAGGAAAAGTCTCGAGTAAAATCCTTGTCCCTGTTCTTGCTGTGGTACCTCTTTGAATAGCTCTCATGTCCATGAGAGCAGAAATTTGTTTTTGTGCCTCTGCCCATTGGTTTTGTGGCAGGTTCGGCATACCTTTTGATTTTGGAAGGGAGTGAAAGTGGAACCTGTAAACCCTGAGAAACAATATTCAGAACCCCATTTGTCCTGGGTGATCATGTGCCAATTTTGTGAGAAAAGTGCTAGCTTTCTCCCTAAGGGTGCTGCCAAAAGTTAAGTGCTTGGCATTTGTAGAGGAAAGTCATTGGGACGGTTTCCTATAAGGTTGTGATTTGTCTTCTCCTTTGGGGGCTGAAGCACCACATTGTTTAGGTCTGTATGAGCCTTTGGACTGAGATCTGCGTCTGGATCTGCCTCTGTGGCCTGACACCGGAAAGGACTAATTTTTTTGAAGGCCAGTTTCTGCTAAACCTAGGTGGTTGAACCTGTAAGAAATCCTTTATTGTCTGCATTGATTTTGCTTTATCCTTCATTTTCTTTAACACCTCTTCTGCCTTAACACCAAACAAAGTATCATGCTGTAGTGGAGCATCCAATAATTTTACTTTAACATGTTCAGGTAAACTTAGTTCTTTCAACCAAGCATGCCTTCGAATGACGGAGCCTGTAACTGCGGCTCTACAAGAATCCTCTAATGAATCAAAACCACATTGCAGAGTATGCTTTCCCACTTGTTCAGCTGCATGCAATAAATCCTGCATTTCCTTATTGTCAGGACATTGAGTTTGTAAGCATTTTCTGTTTTAACAAAGACATGAGGTACTGTTGATATTTAAGCATGTGAAACTGGCAGTTTAAAGCCCTTACAGCTAAAGTAGCAGAAGTGTAAACTTTTTTCCCCCCATCTATCCAGAGCTCTAGAATCCCTATCAGAGGGAACAGGGTTTTTTGAAGTGGAAGCCTTAACCCCTTTGGGACCCTGAGAAATTGTTTCTGGGTCAGCAGCAGGGTTTTTATAAAGAAATTTATGAGAGTCTGGGACCTTGTAGTACCTGTCTGGCTTGACTGGTGCAGGGGGTAAAGAATCAGGAGACCTACTGGATTCGGAGAAAACATCATCAACTATATCAAGCACAGGGGGATAGCCAGGGGCCTGTGCCGAGGCAATAAAAGAAAGTCTCTGAGCCTTTTCTTGGATTCTGAATAATCCTGGCTCTCCCAATGGAAATGCTCCCTCGTGGTGTGCAAGGTTTCCCCAAAAGAATAATCCTCAGGCAGAGAGGCTGAAGGTATAGATTCTTCTGCATCAGTGTCCTCATAGGGAGGGAGAGAATATCCCTGATCCAAGGAGGAATCAGAGGAAATAGAAACCTGGTCAGAGGAGTCATAGTCAGTGTCTTGCCTAGGCCTTTTATCAGGAGGGGGATGGGAACCCCTGATCAAAGTAATTAGGTCCTCGGCCATTTTAAGCATCTGTTTCTTTGGCATGGATGACTGTCCAGGAGAATGCTGTACTGGTTTCCTTGTCTTTAATGGTGTTTTTGACTTTGCCTTGGCTGCTGTAATGGACTTAATAGTAAGCTGTGAAGGTCTGAAAACACCCTCAGAAGCTGATGCCTGCTCAGCGGCTCCAGACCCATCTGAGGGAATAGTTTCTGCAGGCCCAGTACCTTGAGTTTCCAGTGGCCTAGGCATCTCCACGTGGGAGTCTGATACAGCCTGTGGCTCTGAGGTAGCGGGTGTCAGGTGCTGTGAAAGCGCCTCACTGAGAACTGGCGACTGGCCTGGAAGAGGCTTAGTCGTCGGTTTTGGACCTCGGATGCCTGCCCTTTTCCTTGTGAATTCCGGTCGGTTGTTCCGACGGCATTATGTAGTTAAACCTTCGGCCAAAGTAATGTAAAGTAAAATCAAACCGATGTTTAATAGTGCGTTTGTTGAATCTAGCACAAAACCGACAACTAGTAACGTCGTGGTCAGGGCCTAGGCAAGGAATACAGTAAGAGTGAAAATCCTTATGAGGTATTTGCTTCCCACAAGAAATACAATTGTTAACTTTTACTGACTTCGGTCTGGAGCAAGAAAAAGTTTCCCCACTGGGGTGCTTAGCTTTATTGAAGACTTCGGTTCTGAAATTCGATTTCAAAAATCTCAGGAATCGGCCGACTGGCACTTGCGAACTGCTTTTTCTTCGGGCACCGCTCGGCAAGAAAGACTGAAGAAAATGGCGTTGGCTGCATCTGTTATACCCCTGGCGCACTGACGTCAGGGAAGAGGCGACAGCAACCGATGCCAGACCTAGAATTTGGAATTCTGGCCGACTGCGGGTAGCCTGCCAGCAGGATAACCCAAGTGTAATGACTGCAACAGTGAAACACGATGAACATCTGCCTTTGTTAGTTTGTTACTATAAGCATGACCGTCTCTTCCTCATCTTGCCTTTAGAAACACCTTTAGGACGACAGCCACTGGAAAGCAGGCATACAGAACTCACCAGACTGAGAAGGCCATTCATTGTCATTGCATCTTGTGGTGTTCCAGTGCAATAGATGGGGATCTGGTGATTCACAAGGAGTGAAAACTTTTAGTTATGTACTCACCATAACTTCAGATGTTTGGGATCCATCTCGCCTACATTCTGAATGATGGGTTCGGAGCCGATCCCTCGGCTCCGACTCGGCACGCTTATGCCAAAGAGCGAAGTCTCTTACTGGCTGAGCTTACCATATCCCAGGATGCACCACTACCAGTCCCCCAGATCTAGTTTGTCCGCATACATGCACACATGCACACCCTGCTTATATAACATCGTCAGATGAAACAAGATAAAACAGTAGAACTCAAAACCGTTCAATCTCTTCTGATCTCCAAGGCAGGGGGAAGGAGGGTGGTATTAGGAATGTAGGCGAGATGGATCCCAAACATCTGAAGTTATGGTGAGTACATAACTAAAAGATGTTATGTGATCCTATCTCGCCTACATTCTGAATGATGGGACAGCGTCCCTAGCACCTGAATCCTGGGTGGCTCACTGGAAAACACTCCTGAGTACCGTGGAACCAAATGAAGCTCGTCCTCTAGATGCCACATCCAATTTGTAGTGTGAAATGAAAGTGTGCGGATTGGACCAAGTAGCCGCAGCACAGATTTCCGATATAGCGAGCTTGGAATGAAAAGCTATAGAAGTAGCCATAGCTCTGGTAGAATGAGCCTTGATAGATGTTGTAAGTTGCTTATTCAAGAAGAATAAGTCTGAGTTATGCAATCTCTGATCCATTTTGAGATAGTAGCTTTTGTGATGGTTTGGCCCAGTTTATTATCTGAGAAGGACACAAACAACTGGTCTGACTTACGAAGTTGCTGAGTCCTGTCTAAATAGAAGCGTAATTGCCTGTGAACATCCAATTTATGAAGAGTGTATTCTGCTTCATTGGAGAATTTTGGGAAGAAAACCGGTAGCTCTAGAGATTGTTGGAGGCAGAAACTAGAACAGACCTTTGGGACAAAGGATGGATTAGGCCTAAGTGATACTCTATCCTTGTGGAAAATCAAGTACGGTGGCTTAATAGACAGGGCTTGAAGCTCTGAAACTCTTCTTGTCAAGTAATTGCAACTAAGAAGGCAGTTTTCCAAGACAGATATTTCAACTCGCATGTAGCAGCCGGTTCGAAAGGGGGAGATGTTAATGCGCGAAGCACCAAATCAAGATCCCACGGAGGTGCAGGATGAAAAATTGGTGGTCTTAATAGGCTCGCACCTTTAATGAAAGTTTTGCATAGTCTGCTGCTCATCAAAGGAGGATCCATGGATTCGTGGAATTTAGAGATAGCCGCTAGTTGGACTTTAATAGTTGAGACAGAAGATCCCTGATTAAACAAGGATGTTAAAAATTTCAAGACCTCTGGGACAGGAGCAGTGATAGGGTCTAAGCCCTTAAGTTGAGCCCAGATAGCAAACCTCTTCCACTTACTAAGGTACAATTTGTTAGTGGTGGGTTTGTGGGCCGAAGATAAAATGTGAACAACTTCCGGGTCTAGAATGTGCCTTCTAACTAAAGTCGGAAGTGGAGGAGCCAAGCTGTCAATTTCAAAGATTGAAGGGACTGATGTCGAAGTCCCGACTGATGGATTAGCAAGTCCGAATCAGGTCTAAAGTCCACGGATCGTCCACTGCATGCTTCTTCAGGTAGGAAACCATACCTGACGAGGCCAGTCTGGGCAATCAGAATCATTGAAGACCCCAGTTGAGAGGCTTTTGAATAACTCTGGGAAGAAGCGGAATTGGAGGAAAGGCATAAAGTAGCCCTGTTGGCCAAGGTTGTGCTAGAGCATCCATGGCTGGTACTCCCTGATGTGGGATCAAGGAGAAGAACCTTTGGCACTTGGTGTTTAATGGAGTTGCAAATAGGTCGCAGCAGGTCCCCATCTCCTGAAAACCTGAGCTGCTACTGTGTGGTTTAGAGACCACTCGTGAGGAGAGAGAATTGTCCTGCTCAATTTGTCTGCCAATATATTTGACTTTCCGGGATGTGGGTCGCTACCAAGAAGCGGTTGGTAGCTACAGCCCATTCCCACACTCTCATGGCCTCTCTGCAAAGGGGGTATGATCTGGTCCCTCCTTGTTTGTTCAGATACCAAACCACCGACATGTTGTCTGTGTGGATGGCGATGATGCCCTGAGGAAGAAACTTGTGTAAGGCTTGTAGGGATAGAAGTACAGCCCTCATCTCCAACACATTGATGTGTAGAAGAGCTTCGTCTGGAAGCCAGGAGCCCTGAACTAGCCTGCCCAGACAATGCCCCCCCCCACCCTATCTGGGAGGCATCTGTCGTCAGGGTAACCACTGGAGAGGGAAGAACAAAAGGGTTTCCTTGATCCAAATTGGATGTCTGAAGCCACCAGCGGAGGTCCCTTTTGCATATATCCGTAATCATGATGTGATGATTGAGGGGAAGATCCTGAAAGGACCATTGCGTTGACAATAGCCACTGAAGAATCCTCATGTGCAATCTTGCCAGAGGGACTAAAAGAACCGTGGCAGATATTGAGCCCAGAACTTGTAGAACCATCCTGGCTGGGGCTTTGGATCTCGAGATTAGAGCTTGAACTTGGCCCTGTAAAGTTTGGATCCTTTCGGCAGGAAGAAAGACGCGCATCAATCTTGAGTCTATCTCTGCTCCTATGAACCTTATGCGTTGAGAGGGCAGCAAGACAGACTTTGACCAATTGAATGTAATCCCCAGGGTAACACCCAGGGAGATGGTGGCTTTGAGGTTGTCCATTAGTAGATGCCTGGTGGTTGCAGTCAGGAGCCAGTCGTCCAGATAGGGAAACACTTGGAATCCAAGACTTCTCAGGTGAGCCGTCACTACTGCCAAACACTTGGTGAACACCCTGGGGGCTGTGGTGAGGCCAAAGGGCAGAGCAAAATTGGTAATGACTGACTCCCAGGCTGAAGCGCAGATACCTCCTGGACGCCTGATGTATCGGTATGTGATAATAGGCGTCCTTGAGGTCTATGGAGCACATCCAAACATCCTTCTCCAACAGTGGTAGAATGGATTGCAACGTGACCATTCGAATTTGGATTTCGTGGGATTGGTTCAGTCTGCTGAGATCCAATATTGGTCTCAGGTCCCCTGTCTTTTTTGGCACTAAAAAGAACCTGGAGTAATTTCCTGATCCGATCTGGTCTGTGGGGACCGGTTGGATGACTCCTTTTTCTAGCAGCTTTAAAGCTTCTGCGGCTGCCATTTCCCTTTGACTGGGTGGTGGGTCCGGGATTCTTTTGGACGGTGGGCGAGTATGTGAATGGGATGGTGTAACCTCAGGCAATGATCCGAAGCAGCCATCTGTCCTGAGTGATTGACTCCCAGACTTTTAGGTGCTTGGCAAAGCGACACCCGACTGGCTCGAGCAGCACAGCCGGGCAATCCCTCATGGCGTGTGGGAGGCTGAAGAGCCACGAAAGGACTCGCGGTCTCCAGAATTGCGGGCCTCTGCCGCCTCTGGGACGGCGTCTCCCTGAAAAATTTCCCGTCCTCTGCCTCTGGAAGGGGAATCTTCCTGCTGTTGAGAGAAAAACTTTGAGATTTGGAACCACATTTTCCCCTCCTTTAGCCTTGGGGTAAGGCCGAAGGAGTGGAATAACGGGCACCTCGGCAGATAAAGTTTTCCTTCTTGCTCACAGCGGTAAGGGTGTCTTTAACCTTGGGTCCAAACAAGGAGGACCCATCAAAGGGAGCGTCGGCGAAGGAAGACTTGAAGGCCTCCAGAACTGACACAAGCGAGCCAGGCTTGTCTCCGTGAGAGCCACGCCTGTGCCTGCCGCTCTACCGCCCTTCGCATAGGAAATGAGCCTCATGGACGAGTTAGAAATTGACGTAAGGATAGCCAACTGAGAGCTAACCGACTGGGCCAGCTGCTCAGGTAGGTTACCGAGAGGAATCTGACAACTCCTTGACCAGATCCCTCTGAAGCCTGGTAAAATGTGCCAAATAATTCAGAGACCTTAACGTAAAGGCCGCTGAAGTCAGGGTGCGCTTCCCGTACCTGTCCATACTCCTAGACTCCTTATTAGGAGGATGGACGGACGTTGAAGCCTCTGCCACGTCCTGTTGTGTAGCAGATGCCACCACCATGGCATCTACAGCCACGCCTTTAGTAAGGAACTCCTTCTCCTGTGGAGCAGACAAAAATTTATTTGGACGAGAAGGGACTGGTTCCACGGTATCTGGGTGTTCTCACGCCCTTCGACAAACTAAATCCAGAAGCTCGTCGAAGGGCGGAGATACCCAGGAGGCGGAGGGCTGAGCCCCAAAGGCCTTGAGGAGCACTGACTCGTCAGTAGAGGGGGGTTTGGATATCCAGCCGCCTCGTTGTTTGAGGATCTCTAAGATGTCTGCAAAGGAGACATCATCCGAGGACGACTTCGGGGACCCCTCTGCATCATCCAGATCAGTGTCTGAAGTAATAGACTCGGGGGAGTCCAAGTGCTTCCTCTTGCACGATCTCTTCCTTGGGGTTCCTCGAAGACAGCTCAGAAGAACCCTCAGGAGGAGGAACCCCACTGGGGTAACCTCAGGCCCGGGCTCCGCTGGCTACGGACAGGGAACTGCCAAAGACCCAGTCTCCACGCCTAGGAAGGTGCGGTAAAGCCGGGAGATGGCCGAAGAGGACTTGGCCAAGGCACTCCTCATGGCTCTGAAAGCGGACCCCAGAATCCTGGGAGTGTCCGGTCCCCGGAGCCGTGATAGCCAACGGAAGACCAGCCGAAGCACCGAGGGAGGCTCGGAACCGAAAGCATAGGTCCCAAACATCACCCCGGGTCCAGCCGAAGACGTCCAGCGTACCAAACTCGGACCCGAGGCCCGGGTTGGAGTAAGGGTCGGAGCCGACCCTGAGATCTCCATCGGCTCCAACAGCACCTGCTCCGGCGGAGCCAAGCAGTCGGAGGAGGAATGGCAATGGGGTGGGCCAAGGTCATCGGCTCCGAAGCCAGCTGGGTCGGAACCGAAACAAATTTTGGAAGACTGGGGACTGGAACAGTCTTTGGAGCACCCTGTCTATATCAGAATCTGACATCCTCAAGACCGAGAGGAAACAGAACGGGTCGAGGGCCTCTCCAACGGCCCCAAAGGACTAGGGGACCCGGCTCGGCGACTCGATGAGTATCGGCGCCGAGGAATACACACCGATTCCATCGGTGCGAGGTGGACTTCGCCGAGGAGGAAGTGTCTGAGCGGGCAACCTTTGTCGGCTCCGAGATCAGTGGAGCCGGCGAAGATGACCCGCCTCTCGATGCCCCAGCTATCGGCTCCGAAGCCAGAGGAGTCTATACTGGTGGCATCGAGGCAGACCGTTCGACCTCGGCTCCAAGTCCTTGGCCGAAGGAGAGGCCTGCCTTTGTTTCTTAGCGATCGGATCCAACGGACTGGTCGGAGCCGACGCCTTTTCTTTTGGCGGAGAAGGAGAGGAAGCCAAAGCTTCTTGAAAGAAGGCTTAATTAATCCCTTAAGAATTAATTTATTTTTCCTCTCCTGGAGGACCCTTGAGGAAAAAGCGTGACATACACTACATGATTCCTGTAAATGCTTTGCCCCTAAGCAATACACACATAGCGAGTGATCGTCCGTGATGGACATTTTGAAGCTACATTTTACACATTTCTTGAAGCCCGAAGGCCTAGGATTCTGAGACATTATAGAAATTTTCAGAAAGTAACTGTAAAGAACACTGGTGACACACCTAGAATAGGCTTACAGTTATCACTCGCAATACTCTGAGTTAGTCAAAACACAGCACAAACTCTGTAAATGCAATAATTTCTCTCAGTTAGTTCTTCTTAAAAGAAGGGAAATATCAATGATTTGCAACAGAACCGAAGTCACCTACAAATAAAAAGACCGGGAAAGGCCTTTCCAGACAAGAGGTACTCCTAGTCCACACTCACAACACAAGAATTCACCAAGTGAATTTTGTCAAACACACTCAAAACACAAGAATAGCTGTTAAAACAGCTTTTTGTAGAGAATGAAGAAAATCCTGACAGAAAAACTAGTGAAATAATCACTACTTAACTCAGCCAGCTCGAGACCACGTCTTCACTTGTTAGCGGCAAACGAGATCTGGGGGACTGGTAGTGGTGCATCCTGGGATATGGTAAGCTCAGCCAGTAAGAGACTTCGCTCTTTGGCATAAGCGTGCAGAGTCGGAGCCGAGGGATCGGCTCCGAACCCATCATTCAGAATGTAGGCGAGATAGGATCACATAACATCAGACATTTTTGTGCAGACCTGCTACATTACAATATTCAAGACAGCATCTGGGCTCAAGTCGGAGAGGGCTGAAACGTCTAAAGGAGCCTACCAAGGAGCTGGGTTGGCTGGGCATGTATACTGCCAAGATCTTCAAGTTCAGCTGTGCTGCTCGTTCTACTTAAGCCAAGCCAAAGCACCAAACACTGTAAAACTTTAAAAAATGAAAAATAACTGAAACAAGATAAAATGCAAAATGATAAAACAGAATAATACAAAGTACAGTTTTGTACCTACCATAAATGTAGATGTTCGAAGATCCACATTGCTGCAGTCCTTACACTTGGGTAGTCCGCTGTCCTCGGTCAGCCCGAATATCAAAGTATAAGGCTGACGTCGGTCAAGGCGCATTTGACTGACATCAGGACGTCAGGGTACAAATGCGCATGACCGACGTCATATCCTCAGTCTTTTCTTGCCCCAGATGTCAGAAGACCCTAAAAATAAAGGTCAAAACCAAAAGACAGCAAACAACCAACCAACCACCCTTGCACTAACTATATGTACAATATATACAAAATACACAATATGTACAACCCAACCCACACAACCGCCTCTAACTACAGAGGGGAAGGAGGGAGGGTAAATTGGACTGCAGCAATGTGGATCTTCGAACATCTACATTTACGGTAGGTACAAAACTGTACTATGTTCTTCATCTCACATTGCTGCAGTCCTTACACTTGGGTAGAATCCCAAAGCAGAGGTAAGGGAGGATGGCTAACTACAAGGAAGCAGGAGCTGCCAAAATGCCCTGCAAAACAGCAGTGGCAAAACCAGCCCTGGATTTAGAGTAAAGTGGCAGGTGATAATGCCTAGAGAAAGTATGCACTGAACTCCAAGTAGCTGCCTCCAAAATATCCTTGGTTGCCACTCCCTCAAAAAGCTGTTGATGTGGCAGTAGCCCTAGTGGAATGAGGCCTAATCCCAGCTGGAATCTCCTTGCCATGATGGGAATAACAGAAAGCAATGCAAAACCCAATCCACTTAGAAATAGTTTGTTTTGACACAGGCTTGCCCTGAGAACTCAAAGCAAAAGAAACAAACAACTGCTGAGACTGCCTGAACCCTTTAGTTCTGTCCAAATAATAACGCAACTGCCTGTGTACATCTAAAGTGTGCAAAATCTTTTCCCCTTTATTTTGGGGGTTTGCATAAAAAGTAGGCAAATTAATAGTTTGGTTTAAAGCCACACTAGAAACCACCTTAGGCATAAAGGAAGGATTAGTACGCAATGATACCCTATCCTTATGGAAAATCAAGAAAGGCTCAACCGCCATAAGGGCCTGCAATTCAGAAACCCTTCTTGCAGAGGTAATTGCCAACAAGAAAGCAGTCTTCCATGATAAATATTTCAACTCAGAAGTAGCTGCAGGCTCAAAAGGTTGTAGAGTGAGTTTCTCCAACACAAAATTGAGATCCCAAGCAGGAGTAGGAGCTCTTGTGGGGTCTTATATTCTTTGCCCCTCTAAGAAATTGCTTGAACAAAGGATGAGAAAACAATGGTGGGACACAATCATAGTGAGCCGAAATTGCTGCAGCATGAACCTTAATAGAAGAGAAAGACAAACCTTTGTCCAGTAACTCAGTAAGATATTGAAGAGCCACACTCAAATTAGGCTCAGAAACATCAAAATCTTTTGCTGCACTCCAAAATAAAAATCTCTTCCATTTATCTGCGTACACTTTCCTTGTACTAGGCCTTCTAGCTTCCAAAATCACATTCAAAACTTGTTGTGGAAGTTGAGACCCTCTATGGTTCAAAACAGAATATAACTGATAAAAAGAATTCGAACCTACGACAAGTAACCAAAAAACGGACTTCGTTCCAACAAGTTTTAAGACTTTATTACACCAACATCCACCAGATTGAGCGCTTTCATCTGCCCTGAGCAGATTTCATCAGAAAGTTTTCAAAACAGAATATGCCAGGCCGTTAGGTGAAGAGAGTGAAGTTTGACATTCAGCAAATGGCTGTCCTCCTGTGACAACAGGTGTGGAATCGAAGGCAAAGGCCATGGAGGCTTCCGTACCAGACTTCTCAGTAATGGGTACCAGTGCTGTCGAGGCCAATCTGGAGCTATTAAAATCATCCTTGGTTTGTCCTGTCTGACCTTTAGAAGTACCTTTGGGAGGAGAGGCAGAGGAGGAAAGGCATACACATGAAGATTGCTCCAATTGAAAGAAAGAGCATCCACTTTCCAAGCTGTGGGATGAAACCTTTTTGTGCAAAACTTTGGCAGCTGATGGTTTAGTGGAGAAGCGAACAGATCTATGTCTGGAGTTCCCCATGACACTGTCAATTTCTGAAATACATGAGGATCCAATTTCCACTCGTGGGGATCCATAATTAAATCTGCTCAACACATCTGCTAAGGAGTTCTGTGCTCCTGGCAGAAACCTTGCCTGAAGATTGAGCTGTAAACTGATAGCAGTCTCCCACAAAATCATTGCTTGCCTGCATAGAGGATAAGAATCGTTCCCCTTGCTTGTTGATGTACCACATGACAGTTGTGTTGTCTGTTAGAATCAACACCTGCCCTGGAAGAAGTAAATCCTTGAAAGCTATTAATGCAAACTGGACTGCTAACATCTCCTTCAGGTTGATATGTAGATGTTGTAGTCTGGCAGGCCACTTGTCTTGTATCCACTTTCCAT
The DNA here is from genome assembly GCF_019279795.1 of Protopterus annectens. NCBI lineage: Eukaryota > Metazoa > Chordata > Ceratodontiformes > Protopteridae > Protopterus > Protopterus annectens. The sequence goes on from NC_056746.1 coordinate 645,071,750, forward strand.
TTAGATGAGCTCCCCAAGCTTTGTCTGAGGCATCTGTCGTTAGAATCTGACTCGCCTCTGGCCGGGTCACAGAGAGTCCCTTGTTTAGGTGACATTCCTGAGCCCACCACAAAAATTCCTTTTGAATGCAAGGTATTATTTGAATGACAGTGTCTAGATCCTGGCAGTGCTGTGTCCATACATTTTGAGATACCATTGCAGCTTCCTCATATGCAGTTTGGCATTGGGAAGCACCAGAATACAAGATGCCATGAACCCTAAGGCTTGAAGGACTGTCCTTGCAGTCAGCCCGGACTGATGAGATAGCTGATGGAAGTAAAGGGATAGACTCTTTTCTTTGTCCGGGGTTAAAAAGGCCATCTGGGATGCTGTATTCAGTCTCACACCCAGAAAGCACATGTCCTGAGAGGGTACTAGACTGGACTTTATTTCGTTCACAGAATACCCCAGGCATCTTAGCACTGCTATCACATATTCCAAATGATGAAGAAGCTCTTCCCTTACTTGAGCCAGAATCAGGCAATCGTCCAAATAAGGACAGATCTGTATTCCTTTTAGCCTGAAGAAAGCTATCACTGGAGCCAGAACTTTCGTGAACACTCTGGGCGCAGTAGATAAGCCAAAGGGCAATGCAGAGAACTGATAGTGAGAAGTCCCAGCTCGAAAACGCAGATACTTCCTGCAACTTAGTCTGATAGGAACATGAAGGTAAGCCTCCTTGAGATCCAAGGTTACCATCCAATGATCTTTGCCCAGCAGAGGTAAAAGCTGCTGTAACGTCAACATTTTGAACTTGGGAATGTCCAGATAAGTGTTGAGGGTAGATAAATCCAAAATTGGTCTCCACGTGTTCCCCTTCTTTGGTACTAGGAACAGGCGAGAATAAAATCCTAGGCCCACTTCTGGCATAGGAACCGGCTGTATGGCCCCTATTTGGAGTAACAGAGAAACTTGCTTGTGAGCCTCTATTCTTTGTTGAGGAGGAAAGTACAGTTTTGTACCTACCATAAATGTAGATGTTCGAGGATCCACATTGCTGCAGTCCTAACTATTGGGTAGTCCGCTGTCCAGTCGGCCCGAATACCAAAGTATATGGCTGACGTCGGTCAGGGCGCATTAGACTGACGTCAGTACGTCAGGGTACTAATGCGCATGACCGACGTCATATCCTCAGTCTTTTCTTGCCCCAGATGTCAGAAGACCCTGAAAAGATAAGGCCAAAAACCAAAAACTCCCAACATACCTGCACCAAAATATATATATATATATACAAAATATACAAAATTAGCAGAATATAACCTCACCTACACAACCACCCCTAAACACAGAGGGGAAGGAGGGAGGGTAAATTGGACTGCAGCAATGTGGATCCTCGAACATCTACATTTATGGTAGGTACAAAACTGTACTATGTTCTTCATTCCACATTGCTGCAGTCCTAACTATTGGGTAGAATCCCAAAGCAGAGGTAAGGGAGGCTGGCAAATCATAAGGAAGCAGGAACTGACAACATGCCCTGCAAAATAGCTGTGGCAAAACCAGCCCTAGACTTAGAGTAGAGAGGAAGGTGATAATGCTTAGAGAAAGTATGCACTGAACTCCAAGTAGCTGCCTCCAAAATATCCTTAGTTGCCACCCCTCAGAAATGCTGTTGAAGTGGCAGTAGCCCTAGTGGAATGAGGCCTAATCCCAGCTGGAATCTCCTTGCCATGATGGGAATAACAAAATGTAATCCAACACCCAATCCATCTAGAAATAGTTTGTTTTGACACAGGCTTGCCCTGCGAACTCAAAGCAAAAGAAACAAACAACTGCTGAGACTGCCTAAAATCCTTAGTCCTGCTCAAATAATAACGCAATTGCCTGTGTACATCTAAAGTGTGCAAAATCTTTTCCCCTTTATTTTGGGGATCTGCATAAAACGTAGGCAAATGAATAGTTTGGTTTAAAGCCACACTAGAAACCACTTTAGGCATAAAGGAAGGATTAGTACGCAATGATACCCTACCCTTATGAAAAATCAAAAAAGGCTCAACCGCCATAAGGGCCTGTAACTCAGAAACCCTTCTTGCAGAAGTAATGGCCAACAAAAAAGCAGTCTTCCATGACAAGTATTTCAGTTCAGCAGTAGCTGCAGGCTCAAAGGGTTGTAGAGTAAGTTTCTCCAACACAAAATTGAGATCCCAAGCAGGAGTAGGAGCTCTACGTGGGGGTCTTATATTCTTTGCCCCTCTAAGAAATTGCTTGAACAAAGGATGTGAAAACAATGGTGGGTCACAATCATAGTGAGCTGAAATTGCTGCAGCATGAATCTTAATGGAAGAGAAAGACAAACCTTTGTCCAATAACTCAGTAAGATATTGAAGAGCCACACTCAAATTAGGCTCTGAAATCTCCAAATTCTTTGCTGCAGTCCAAAATAAAAATCTCTTCCATTTTTCTGCGTACACTTTCCTTGTACTAGGTCTTCTGGCTTCCATAATCACATTTAAAACTTGTTGAGGAAGTTGAGACCTGCTGTCTTTCAAAACAGAATATGCCAGGCTGTTAGATGAAGAGAGTGAAGCTTGACATTGAGCAGGCGACCGTCCTTCTGAGACAACAGATGTGGAATCAAGGGTAAAGGCCATGGAGGCTTCTTTACCAGACTCCTCAGTAATGGGTACCAGTGCTGCGAGGCCAATCTGGAGCTATTAAAATCATCCTTGGCTTGTCTTGTCTGACCTTTAGAAGCACCTTTGGAAGAAGAGGCAGAGGTGGAAAGCATACACATGAAGATTTTTCCAACTGACAGAAAGAGCATCCACTTTCCAAGCTGTGTGATGAAACCTCTTTGTGCAAAACTTTGGCAGCTGGTGGTTTAGTGGAGAAGCGAACAGATCTATGTCTGGAGTTCCCCAGGACACTGTCAACCTTTGAAATACATGAAGATCCAGTTTCCACTCGTGGGGATCCATGATTTGTCTGCTTAACACATCTGCTAAGGAGTTCTGTGCTCGGCAGAAACCTTGCCTGAAGAGTTAGTTGCAAGCTGAGCGCAGTCTCCCATAAAATCATTGCTTGCCTGCACAATGGGTAAGAATGTGTTCCCCTTGTTTGTTGATGTACCACATGACAGTTGTGTTGTCTGTTAGAATCAACACCTGCCCTGGAAGAAGTAACTCCTTGAAAGCCATTAATGCAAACTGGACTGCTAACATCTCCTTCATGTTGATATGTAGATGCTGTAGTCTGGCAGGCCACTTGTCTTGTATCCACTTTCCATTTAGATGAGCTCCCAAGCAATGTCTGAGGCATCTGTCGTTAAAATTTGACTCGCCTCTGGCGGGTCACAGAGAGTCCCTTGTTTAGGTGACATTCCTGAGCCCACCACAAAATTCCTTTTGAATGCAAGGTATTATTTGAATGACAGTGTCCAAATCCTGGCAGTGCTGTGTCCATACATTTTGAGATACCATTGTAGCTTCCTCATATGCAGTTTGGCATTGGGAAGCACCAGAATACAAGATGCCATGAACCCTAAGGCTTGAAGGACTGTCCTTGCAGTCAGCCCGGACTGAAGAGATAGTTGATGGAAGTAACTGGAAAGATTCTGTTGTTTGTCCGGGGTTAAAAGGCCATCTGGGCTGCTGTATTCAGTCTCACACCCAGAAAGCACATGTCTTGAGAGGGTACTAGACTGGACTTTATTTCGTTCACAGAATACCTAGGCATCTTAGCACTGCTATGACATATTCCAAATGCTGTAGAAGGTCTTCCTTTTCTTGAGCCAGAATCAGGCAATCGTCCAAGTAAGGATAGATTTGAATTCCTTTTAGCCTGAAGTAAGCTATCACTGGAGCCAGAACCTTTGTGAATACTCTGGGCGCAGTAGATAAGCCAAAGGGCAATGCAGAGAACTGATAATGAGAATTTCCAGCTACTTTCTGCAACTTAGTCTTATAGGCACATGAAGGTAAGCTTCCTTGAGATCTAAAGTTACCATCCAGTGATCTTTGCCCAGCAGAGGTAAAAGCTGTTGTAACGTCAACATTTTGAACTTGGGAATGTCCAGATAAAAGTGTTGAGGATAGATAAATCCAAAATTGGTCTCCACGTGTTCCCCTTCTTTGGTACTAGGAACAGGCGAGAATAAAATCCTAGGCCCCTTTCTGGCACAGGAACCGGCTGAATGGCCCCTATTTGGAGTAACTGAGAAATTTGCTTGTGAGCCTCTTGTCTTTGTAGAGGAGGAATGTCTGGCATGCCTTTGAAAGGAGGCAAGGTATGGAAATAAAACCTGTAACCGTGGTGAATGATATCCAGAACCCATCTGTCTTGGGTAATTAAATCCCAATTTTCTTTGAAAAGAGACAGTCTTCCTCCCAACGGTGCTGCCAGGCGAGAATGAACTGGCAGCTGAAAAGGCAGGTCATTGGGTCTGCTTACGAAAGGACTGACCCCTGCCCTCACCAGAAGTCTGAGCAGGGGAACTCCTGTTCTAGGCCTAAAAGAACCCTGAGCTCTGCCCCTACCACGTCTAGACCTACCCCTAGACTGGGAATCATAAGCAGGATAAGTCCATCCCTTAGCAGGCCAATTTCTACTAAACCCCGGAGGCTGCACCTGCAAGAAATCTTTAACAGTTTGCATAGACTTAGCCTTGTCCTCCATTTTCTTCAAAACTGCTTCTACAGGCGAACCAAACAACACATCAGACTGCAAGGAGCATCCAAAATCCGTGTCTTAACATGCTCAGCTAAATTCTGATCTCTCAACCAGGCGTGCCTCTGAAGAACAGAACCAGTGGCAGCCACCCTGGAGGAGGCCTGCACAGCATCAAAACCACATTGTAAGGAATGTTTACCCACCTGTTCAGACACATGAACTAAATCCTGCAACTCTTTACACTCAATACCTTCCGCCAGAGCATCCACCTTAGATTTCAACTGTGAAAGAAGATAATTCTGATATTTCAACATGTGAAACTGACAATTCAACGCCCTCATGGCTAAAGTGGAAGAAGTATACACTTTCTTTCCCCATCTATCCAAAGCCCTTGCCTCTTTATCAGGAGGGACAGGATTTTTAACAACTGAGGCCTTCACACCTTTAGGCCCCTGAGAGACAGTTTCCGGGTCTGCCCTAGGACTCTTAAAAAGATACTTATGAGCTTCAGGCACCCTATAATACCTATCCGGTTTAACTGGGGCAGGAGGCAAAGAATCAGGATTCAGGGAAGCCTCTGCAAAAACATCTTCCACCACATTCAAAACAGGAGGTATAGCTAAAGGCCTATGCTGGGGTAAAAACAAGAATTCCCTAAGCCTTTTCCTGGAATCAGAGAAATCTTGACCTTCCCATTTAAAATGCTCCCTCATGGAATGCAGAGTCTCTGAAAATGAAAAATCCTCAGGAGGGGAGGCTGAAGGAGTAGAATCATCCACATCCGGTTAAATACTGAGGCAAGAAAAAACCAAAATATTCCCCAACGGGGTACTTAGCCAACTTTGATTCGGTCTGAAACTCTGGCTTCAGAAACTTTCAGAACGCCAACCTGCACTCGCAAAATTGCTTCTGCATCGGACCATGCGGCAAAAAAGACTGAGGATATGACGTTGGTCATGCGCATTAGTACCCTGACGTACTGACGTCAGTCTAATGCGCCCTGACCGACGTCAGCCATATACTTTGGTATTCGGGCCGACTGGACAGCGGACTACCCAATAGTTAGGACTGCAGCAATGTGGAATGAAGAACATAGTCTGGCATGCCTTTGAAAGGAGGCAAGGTATGGAAATAAAACCTGTAACCGTGGTGTATGATATCCAATACCCATCTGTCTTGGGTAATTAAATTCCAATTTTCTTTGAAAAGTGCCAACCTTCCTCCCAAAGGTGCTGCCAGACGAGAAGGCTCTGGCAGCTGAAAAGGTAGGTCATTGGGTCTGTTTACGAAAGGACTGACCCCTGCCCTCACCTGAAGACTGTGCAGGAGAACTCCCTGTTCTAGGCCTGAAAGAGCCCTGAGCTCTGCCCCTACCACGTCTAGATCTACCCCTAGACTGGGAATCATAAGAAGGATACGTCCACCCCTTAGTAGGCCAATTTCTACTAAACTTTGGAGGCTGGACCTGCAAAAATCTTTAACAGTCTGCATAGACTTAGCCTTGTCTTCCATTTTCTTTAAAACTGCCTCAACAGGAGGACCAAACAACACGTCAGATTGTAAAGGAGTATCTAAAATCCTTGTTTTAACATGTTCAGACAAATTTTGATCCCTTAGCCAGGCGTGCCTGCGAAGAACTGACCCAGTGGCAGCCACCCTAGACGAGGCCTGTACAGCATCAAAACCACATTGCAAAGAATGCTTACCCACCTGTTCAGAAACATGTACTAAATCTTGCAACTCTTTACAATCAATACCTACTGCCAGAGCATCAACCTTAGACTTCAATTGTGAAAGGAGATAGTTTTGGTATTTCAACATGTGAAACTGGCAATTCAAAGCCCTCATAGCAAGAGTGGAAGAAGTATAAACTTTCTTTCCCCATCTATCCAAGGCCCTAGCCTCTTTGTCTGCAGGAAGCGGATTCTTTACAACAGAAGCCTTAACACCTTTAGGCCCCTGGCTAACAGTTTCTGGGTCTGCCCTAGGACTCTTAAAAGATACTTATGAGCTTCAGGCACCCTGTAATACCTATCCGGCTTAACAGGAGCAGGAGGCAAAGAATCAGGATTAAGAGAAGCCTCTGAAAAACATCTTCCACTACATCCAAAACAGGAGGTATAGCCAAAGGCCTATGCTGGGGTAAAACAAAATTCCCTAAGCCTTTTCCTGGAATCCAGAAGTCTTGACCTTCCCACTTAAAATGCTCCCTCATGGAATGAAGAGTTTCTGAAAAGAAAAATCCTCAGGAGGAGAAGCAGAAGGAGTAGAATCATCCACATCAGAATCAGAATAAGGAGAGTACTCCTGCAAGTCTTCAGCCGAAGACTCTGAAACATCTGAAGCCTGCTCAAAACCCCCCAGCTCAGGCTCCATCCTAGGTCTCTTATCAGGAGGGGGCATAGAACCCCTAATCAAAGTAATCAAATCTTCTGCCATTTTAAGCATATGCTTCTTGGGCACAGTTCCTGAAGAGCTAGGGGTAACACCAACAGAAGCTAAACCTGGCCTGCCCCTGGGAGAAGCCTTTGAAACAGAAGGAGAGGGCCTAGCCACCCTAGGAAGGGAGGGGAGTATAGTAACCTGAGAATGGCACCCAGCCTGACTTGCCTCCTGAGAGGCCACATCTTGCAATAATAAAGTCTCACCCTGGGAACACAAAGAAACCTCCGGTGGAGCCACCGGCTCCACCGACACCTCTAAAGAACCGGCGTCCGGTACAGGCGGTTCTTCTAGCCTAGGCTTAACTGCTTTGTCCTTGTCCTTCTTGAAGAAGTGGTGGGCGGAGCATCCGGCGGCATTTTATAATTGCACCGCTTCCCAAAGACTAACCTTGCACAATCCAACCTTCTCTTTATAGTGCGTTTATTAAATCTAGCACAAGAGCGACAGCCAACAACGTCGTGCTCAGGCCCTAAGCAAGGAATACACAAAGTATGATAATCTCTATGCGGTATCTGTTTCCCACAAGAAATGCAATTATTGACTTTTTCTGACATCCGGTAAATCACTGAGGCAAGAAAAACTAAAATATTCCCCAACGGGGTACTTAGCCAACTTTGAACTCGGTCTGAAACTTCGAAATCGAAAAATCTCAGAACGCCAACCGGCACTTGCAATGCTGCTTCTGCATCGGACCATGCGGCAAAAAAGACTGAGGATATGACGTCGGTCATGCGCATTTGTACCCTGATGTCCTGATGTCAGTCAAATGCGCCTTGACCGACGTCAGCCTTATACTTTGATATTCGGGCCGACCGAGGACAGCGGACTACCCAAGTGTAAGGACTGCAGCAATGTGAGATGAAGAACATCAGCAGAGTCTTGCAGAGTATAATGTAACTGATCAGAATAGCTCCAAGTCACTTGGTGGAAAAAGTATTTTGGCTTTTCCCGGTTAGGGGTCGCCACAGCGGAACTCCTGTCCGCTAATGATTGTCAGTCGATTTTTACAGTGCCGAGTTGCCAGCCTGACACCCAACCTTCAAAGAAGGCACACCCATTCATGTACACACCTACTTGCATGCCTTTAACGTCACTCTACCGCTAGGACATGCAGACTCCACAAAAAAGGTGCTCCAGCTGAGAATCGAACAGGATAACCTCTTGCTGTGAGGCGACAATGCTAACCGTTGCATCACCATGGCTCTACCAAGTCACTTACTGAGAATGCCATTATTTCTGGAGGCTTTAAAATTTTGAAGAACATTTTGCACCGTAAACCTGCTTTGTAGCGGTTACTGCAGGTGCACTGCAGTGCTTGTTGGGCTGGGTCCAGTCCTACTCAGAACTGTATATTTACCACAGAGTACTGAACTGTACATTATCTGAAAATATGTTAATGCTGCACCACTAACCTGTTTAACAATTACTGTAACTTTGTTCTTGGTTTGAAATCATCAGTTCCCTGGACTCTTGCCATGGCCATTTCCTTTGATTTAGTGCACTTTGTTTGGTTTCTAGCCTGAATCTGGTGTTTCTGCACTCTGGGTGATCCCAGTCAGTATTTTTACATTAAAAAGTCTTTGGTCTGTTCCCTATTGGCAGTGGGGTGACAAGTCACTTGTGAGTTTGGATACACTGAGACTTCCAAATGCCTGTTTTGCTATTGGCCAGAGGGTTAAACCTGTTTGAGCTTTATTTTTTCCTGGCTCATTATCTCAGACTTCCAACTCACCTAGCAACAATGCCAGTTTCCAGGGGCTTTTTGGTGCATCCAGATCATTCCACCGCTAGTTGAGTGACTGACACTGCAGTTTTATAAGATCATGGGATGTTCCTAGGCTAATGGCCCTGGGGCCCTTACAAGCCTAGCCAAGTTCTGCCCTTGTTTCCACGATCAGCACCTGTTGCCCGTGTCCAAGAGAGACACAGGTGGAACCCCCGGGGTGAATTTACGGTTACCCATCCAGTCGTTCAGACTGCAATTGAAGAGGACCAAAGAGGTGCTCTGCTTTACATGAATTGGGAGTCTGTTCCACAGGTGTGGTAACCTCTGGGAAACAAATCTGTCCATCTATCAGGTTCTATTATTGTCACATACCAGGTTAAGGTCTTTAGAGCAAATAACCAGTGAGCCACTGAACTTAAGGATATGCGGCATTTACAACAAAGCAGAGTCAACGATTGCCTTGTATGCTTGGCAGAGATTGCCTCTGAGTAGTCTGTATGAAACAAGAGTAAAGTGACAGTGATTTCAGTCGATCCACATAAAACAGATGCTGAAGACCTTGAATTCTCATTGTGAGGAACCTCTATGGTTTCTCCAGTTGCTGCAGGTGCTTGGAAAGGTATATATAAAAAGGGTGATGTACTCATGTATTGGCTGATGAGGGAAGAGTACAAGGAGGTTATAACTTTTTTTCTGGAGGCAATGCCCTAACTTATGGGATAAGCAATACAGAATGCCCTTCTTACCACTATGGAGACATGGTGATCAAAGGTAAGGCTGCTGTCAATCTGTGTGCCTAGGTCTCTCACCACTGTGTGTGTGCTTAGAGTATTTCTACTGATGTGGTAGTTAACCGGAACATCACTCTTACCAAAAGGGATGATGATGCATTTTTTTGCATTGCGTTTAAGGCCATGACTTTGGCACCAACCATTTGTTTGCGTAAGATCCTCTTTTAGGATGGTGACATCATTTGGGGATTCTATGACCGCTCCCAGTCTGCATTTGTCAGCAAACTGTCAGCCACAGACCTTCAGTTTTTGTTTGTACTTCAGAGAAATAGATTCCGAACAGTAGAGGTCCCAGGACTGATCCCTGTGGAACACCATGGTTATGGGTCTGCTGTTGGACGTGAATTCCCCTACTTTGACTGTACTGGTTCTATCGGTGAGCCAGTCAGCGACCCACCTAACGATACAAGGGTTGATACCTAGCTGGGCGAGTCTGTCAATAATGCCAGAGTAGGGAATAGTGTAAAAAGCCTTAGCCAAGTCCAGGTAGGCTGTATGCACGTTTTTCTTCTCATCTAGGGCTCTGGTGACCGTCTCGAAGACGTCCACCATATTTAACAGGCACGATCTCCCTTTGACAAATCCAAACTGAATAGGATCAAGTGTTTAGAGATTACCTATATCTTTGTTGATAAGGTCCATGATGATTCGCTCCATGGCCTTGTAGATAAGGCTAGTCAGGATAATAGGTATATAGTTATTAGGGTCAGTAAAAGCACCACTTCTGTGCAAGGTGATAACGGTGGCCATTTTCCATTCAGCTGGGATGAAGCCGGTGCTTAGGCTACGACTGAAGAGAGTACCCAGTGCTGTTGCTAGTTTTTGCTGGAGTCCATGTAGGATACAGCCTAGGATGTTATCAGGTCCCACAGATGCTGTGGTTTTTGGCCTTAGAGAGGGCATATATGACTTGCTCTCTAGAGATACAAGGTGAGGGACAGGTGGAAGGAATGTCATGGGGTATGTTTGGTGAGGATAGGGGAGTGAAGTTTTCACAGAACCTGTTGGTTAACAGGTTTGCTATGTCCACAGGCTCAGTGTATGTAGTAACATTAATTACCAGGAGCAAATCTGGGTCTTACCTTTTAGGCTACAGATGTAACTAAAGAATGCCTTATCGTTGTCCTTGGTTGAAGATGCTAATTTGTATTCGTAGTTTGCTTTGCAGGACTTCACAAGAAGTCTGTCTTGCTTGTTTAAGCTGAGGAAGGAGTGTTTCCAGTTTAGGGCATGCTCCCTCTTACTTTTGGACAATTTCTTCTTCTTGTAAAGCCTGTTAATGGCAGTTGTCCACCAGGCAGGTTTGCTCTTCCTTGAAGAGCTTGTTTTGGTTCCATCAGGTATGGCCGCTTCAATGCAGTTACACAGGTGTATATAAAAAGCAGTGGCGTAGGACTCGGCAGAGTCGCAGTTCCAACAGATGGGGGGAGGTGTAGTGAATAAGAAGTTATGTACTCACCATAACGTTCCATCTGAGTAGGTGACTTCATTTGTCTGCAACCTTTGGGTCTTGGATCCACCTTCGGATCCAAACCGGCAACTTATTTTACAGCTTATGGATCCAAGTTCCTAGCTCCTCCCCTTACCCACAATCCCCTGCCAACTCTGATTGACCTCAGATCAAGTTTGCCCTTATACCAAATCTCAGACCAAAAGTGTCCCGAAAGGGACCAAGAAAGGACATTCAAGTATAGACTTCTGAAGGCCAGGGGAAGGAGGGGGGGATGGTTGCAGACAAATGAAGTCACCTACTCAGATGGAACATTATGAGTACATAACTTCTTAATCTGAAGTAGGGACTTCATTTGTCAGCAACCTTTGGGACAGAGACCCCAGCTACCTGAATCTTGGGCAGCCATCATGGAAGGATGCTCAGGAGCACTGTGGAGCCAAAGGATGCTCTCCCTCTGGAAATAATGTCCAGCTTATAATGGTTGCTAAAGGTATGAGATGAGGCCCAAGTGGCTGTAGAGCAAATATCATCCAAAGATACTCTAGATCTAAAGGCAACAGAAGTAGATATGGAGCGAGTAGAATGCGCCCGTACTCCCTGAGGTGCGGGCCTCCCCGAAGTTTCATAGGCCAGAAGAATACACTGTGAAATCCATCGTGATAAGGTGACCTTAGAAATAGCTTTACCCAGATTGAATTTGGCAAAGAAATGAACAACTGATCGGATTTGTCTGTGACCAGCAGTCCTATGAATGTAGGAGCGCAGTTGTCTGTGCACGTCTAAGGAATGCAGCTTGCATTCTCCTTTATTCTGGTACTTAGGGAAGAAAACTGGCAGGTTAATGGACTGATTGATATTGGTTTCTGAGGCCACCTTAGGAAGAAAGGAGGGATTGGTCCTAAGGCGCACACTATCCTGATGAAAAATCAAGTAGGGAGGTTTCGCACAAAGGGCCTGAAGTTCAGAAACTCTTTTCGCTGACGTTATGGCGACAAGGAATGCCGTTTTCCAGGAAAGGTATTTAAATTCGGCCGAGGCAGCTGGTTCAAAAGGAGGGGCAGTCAAGGCTTGAAGGACTAATGATAGATGCCAAGGGGGTACAGCTTCCTTGACAGGAGGCCTGAGCAGGAAAGTACGCTTGAGGAAGGTTTTACATAATTTCGCAGTCATCAAGGGACCTGTCTCGTGTCCCACATGGTAATGAGAAATGGCTGCCAATTGAACCTTGACCGTAGAACAGCTAGCTCCCCGATGAAAAAGTCCGGTGAGGAAATCCAAGACAGACGGCAACGAAGCCGTGAAGGGATCTATGTTATGGTGTTCCGCCCAGATGGAAAAACACTTCCATTTACTGCGATAGACTTTTCTAGTGGAGGGTTTATGTGCTGCCACCAAGATGGCTTTAACTGGTGAAGAGATGCCGGGAGCCCTGACTAAGAGTGGAACTGGAGCAGCCAAGCTGTGAGCTTCAGGTTGTCCAGATTCGGGGTCGGAAGACCTAAGGGATGGGATATTAGATCCGGAATGAGATCCAGAATCCAGGGAGGACTAACCAGATGAGACCACAGGTAAGGGAACCAAGTTTGACGAGGCCAGAATGGGGCAATGAGGATCATTCTGCTCCCCAACCGAGAGGCTTTCTGTATAAGTTTCAGCATCAGGGGTAGAGGATAAGCATAAAGTAGACCGGGAGGCCAAGCATGCACTAGAGCGTCTCTCAGGGTTTTCCTGAAGGGGGGAATCAGAGCTAAGAAGCTGGAGCATTTTGTGTTTGAGGGAGTGGTAAAAAGATCGCAGCAGGGTTGCCCCCATTCGGCAAAAATCCGCTTTGCTACCTGGAAATTGAGAGACCACTCGTAAGGGGAAAGAATAGTGCGGCTGAGCTTGTCCGCCAGAATGTTGGACCGTCCCGGAATGTGCGTTGCGATAAGGAAGCGGTTGGTGGAGATCGCCCATTCCCACACCCTCATGGCCTCTTGACAGAGAGGGTAGGACCTGGTTCCCCCCTGTTTGTTGATGTACCAGACAACTGACATGTTGTCAGTCTGTATCGCAATAGTTCCTACAGGAAGAAGGTTCTAAAGTGCTTGCAACGCCAACAGCACCACCCTCATCTCCAGAACGTTGATATGCAAGGAGGTCTCTGTCGTTCCACGAGCCTTGGACCGCTCTGCCTGAGCAATGCCCCCCCCTCCCGAGGCGAGAGGCGTCCGTGGTCACCGTGGCAAGGAGAGGCGGCGTGCAGAAGGGTTATCCCGTATGGAGGTCCGGGGACTGGAGCCACCATAAGAGGGCCCTCCTGCAAGCCCCTGCTGAGTGAGATAGAGTGACTGAGGGGGAGAAACTGAAAGGACCATTGGACTAAAAGGGTCCACTGTAGCACCCTCATATTCAGACGAGCGTATGGAAGAAGTGTTATTGCTGCTGCCATGGAGCCTAGCGCCCTCAGGACAAATTCCGCCGGTGGGGCTTTTGATTGGAGGATGGCCCGCACATGAAGTCTCAGGTTTTGAAGTCGCTCCGAAGTGAGAAACGCTTGCAGACTTCTCGTATCTAGTTTGGCCCCTATGAAATCTATCACTTGTGTTGGAGCAAGGGAGGATTTGTCCATGTTGATCGTAATGCCTAGATGGGGAGCTAGCAGGAGAAAGTGATTTCTGGCTGCGCAGAGTAGATGCCTTGTTGGGGGGACAGGAGCCAGTCGTCCAGGTACGGGAAGACCTGCATTCCCTGGAGTCTCAGGTGGGCCGCTATCACTGCTAACACTCTGATAAATACCCTGGGGGCTGTGGTGAGACCAAAGGGAAGAACTCTTAACTGATAGTGACTGGGTCCCACCCGGAAGTGGAGAAACCTCCTGGATTGTCTGTCCATTAAAATGTGACAGTATGCATCCTTGAGGTCTACTGAGCACATCCAGTCGCTCTCCCGCAAGAGGGGGAGAATGGATTGAAGGGTGACCATCCGGAATTTTTCTTTGGTTACTGACAGGTTCAAGAGTGGAAGGTCGAGAATCGGTCTCAAGTCCCCCGTCTTTTTTGGCACCAGAAAGAACCTGGAGTAAAACCCTAATCCGAGTCGATCTGGGGGGACTGGCTGGATGGCTCTTTTTTCTAGCAGCTGCTGAATTTTTGCAGCTGCCGCCTCCCTCTGATCAGGTGGTACATTGGGGAGGTTTTTGAGTCTGGGGACATGGTGCAGTGGAATTTTGTAACCTCTGGATATGATACGAAGCACCCAGCGATCTGACGTAATGGACTCCCAAGCCACCAGGTGCTTCGAGAAGTGCCCCCCGACTGCCTCCAGAGTGGAGCAGTCAGGCAACCCCTCAGGGTTGCTGCGTGGGCCGATTAGAGAAGGTTTCTCTGGACCCAAAATTTCTCGGGGCCCCTCTGCCTCTAGGGCGGCGTCCTCCCTGTCCTCCTCTGCCACGGAAGGACTGGCTGTCCGGAGCAGGATGGGAATGTTGCGATTTCCGGAACCACATCTTCTTCTGTCCGTTTTGGTTCTTGGAGAAGAGAAGCGGACTCCAACGGCAGACGTCTTCCCGTCCTTTTAGCTCTGGACAAGTGTCTCGCGAACGGTCTTGCCAAACAAGGCAGAACCATCAAAGGGGGCATTCGCAAAGGACACCTTAAAGGGCTCCGCGATGTCACAGTGTCAGAGCCAGGCCTGACGTCTCATGACTAGACCCCGCCCCGCTGGCTTTAGCAGTTCCCTCTGTGGCGTGGGACAAAAGCCGCATAGAGGTATTTGAAACAGATCTTAGAGTGGCCATACGAGTGGAGTACAACTGCTTGTCCTCCGCCGACATGGACTCCGGGGGGGGGGGGGAGCAGCATATTCCTTGATGAGATCTCGCTGCATCCTGATGACATGTGCCATGTAGTTCAGGGACCTTACTGAGAAAGCTGCTGAACTAAATACCCGCTTCCCGAGGCGATCCATCGAGCGGGACTCCTTGCTTGGTGGATGGACCGAGGGGCTCTCCTGAGCCAATTCCCTCATGGCATCTACGGGGGGGACCCTAGCTCCAATGGGACCGGTCTGCAGGGGGACTCAAAATTCTATCCGGGCGTTTGGGGACTGGCTCCAGTGTCCGGCTCCTTCCACGCCCTGGTGGTGATAAGGTCCACCAGGGGGTCGGCCGGAGGGGACACCCAAAAGGTAGACGGGCCTGCTTCGAATGCCTCCAGAACACGGACTCTGAGGAAGCCTTGGGGGCAGACCACCCCCCCCGATCCTGAGCATTTCCATGATGTCTCCAAAGGAGACATCCTCGGGGGGTGACCTTGGGGAGCCTTCCCCTTCATCCCAGTCAGTGTCCTCTGTTAAGGACTCAGGGGAGTCCACGTGTCTCCTCTTACACTTATGCTTGTGAGGCACTTCCTCGGGGGGACTGTCCGAGGAGGTCTCACCAGCAATATCCTGCTCCAGTGGAACAACCTGGGACATCGAAGCAGGCTGTCCCTGTGGCTGGTGATGGAAGCCTGACCAAGCAGAGAGGGAGTGCAGGGTGGAGCCGATGCAAGAACAGGGGGTCCGGATGCTCTCAACAGAGCCCTCTCCACTACATCAAAGGCTGTGGGGGAGCCACTCTCCCTGGGATCCGAAAGCCGGCTCCCACTCGGATCAGATGAAGGGATCGGAACCGGGGCCAAGGCCACCAGATCCAAAGGACCCGTGTGCTCTGACCTGGACGGAGCCAAAGGCACACTGAATCCCTCGGATCCGAAGCTCAGCCCACGGCTCTGAGAGGTCGGCGCTGACCCACCCCCAGCTCCAACGCTGCCCAGCTCAGAGCGCTCCGAACCCGGGAAGCGGGTCGGCGAAGGAGCTATCGGGGCAAAAAAAGGTGTCGAGCTCCGCCCCAAAGGGGAGGGGGGCAAGAGCACTCCCATCGGCAGCTGGGCCTGGATGAACCTTCTCATCATCCGGTCCAAGTCTGTATCAGAAAGACTATAATTAGATCTCGACAAGGCCACTGAGGCAGGCCGGGAATGCTGCCTCGATGACCTCGACGGAGATCGGGTCTCCTCCTCCTCGGGTCCCGGGGAAAAGCAAGGGGATTGGATCAGAGAAGGGGGGGACCTGGAAGCCGTGGAGGGAGAAGCCCGCTTAGCTGGGGGGGGCAAAGCGGAGGCTTCGGCCCGCCGCTTGTGGTGCTTCTCCCTCCTTTTCTCCCTCCTGGCCTCCCTTTCCTCCGGCGTCTTAGTGGGAGTTTGAGTCCCGGCCAGGGGAAGGGGGGCAGGAGTGGCTACCACCAAGGACTGAGGAGGAGCCATGGGAGTACCGGAGGCCGAAGCTGGATCCGGGGGGCAAAAGTCCCGCCAGAACCAACTTCGACCTCCGCTCTTTCAGTGCTCTGGGGTTGAACGCTGGGCAAATTGAACACTCCGAGGACAGGTGTTCAACCCCAAGCCACCGAACACACAGAGTGTGGCCATCCGCAGGTGAAAGCTTATGGCCACACTCGGTGCACTTAGAAAACATGGGCTTTGGGGCCTCAGACATTAGAAAAAAAAATAAAGTAACTACACAAACACACCAGGCCCCAAAACACAAGCAACACACACACACTCTACGAACCAGCGAGGGGAGGAATTACGCTAAAAATTAATAAAATTGACAAAAGGGATCCTAAACGCACACACTGTTTAAGTAAATCAAAAAATGTTCTGTATTGACAAGTTTTTTTTTTAAGACTTATCTGTTAAGTCACCAGGAGCTCTAAATCCAGCTGTCTCTTCTAAGAACGGCAAACTAGATCTGAGGTCAATCAGGGTTGGCAGGGGATTATGGGTAAGGGGAGGAGCTAGGAGCTCGGATTCATAAGCTGTAAAATAAGTTGCCGGCTTGGATCCGAAGTCGGATCCAAGACCCAAAGGTTGCAGACAAATGAAGTCCCTACTTCAAATGCTATTTATAACATCCCTTAGGATACAATATGCTTTGGAGAAGTTTTTTTTAGTTTAGCTGCTGCTAAGGGGGGGGGGGGGGTCAGGTGTGATAGTTCAAATGAGACTTATTTGAGGTCAGATCCGACAAGGGAAGACCTCACAGTGTGGGTGCTACAGCCATCTCCATACTGGAGAGGGATTAGAGGGCTTTCCATGATGGAGGATGTTGAGAGTTGACCAAAATTTTCGAGGATTGGATTTCTTGTTAAGCTGAGCAGAGCTATAGTATAACTTTTTGTCATTAGTTGTACTTTTTTTGCAAGGTTCCTCAGTTGCCTGTATTTTTAAAGAAAAGGTGGTTGTTAAATTTTAGTCCAGGTTTCCCAAGCACAATCTCCTTGTTTCATAATGGACCTAGTCTCTTTGTAGAGCCAGGGAGCATGATTTGATTTAACTCTGATCTTCCTAGATGGAGCTAAGGAGTTTAGAGTATTCATGAAGATGCTATTGAAAGTGCTTACAGCATCGTTTAGGGGGAGGTGTTTTAGGATGGACCAATCTATGTTGTGGAGAATGGAGTTAAATTGGGATGAACTGAAAGTCAATAGTTTGACAGTCTTTGATAAGGTGGGGTTTAGGAATATGGGAGCAGTGTCTTAAGATGGTGGTAGGGAGATGATCACTGAGGGAGGTGAGGTGGTGGGATTGTGGTATTGGTGGGGGGGGGATTGATGAGGGAATTGATGAGGATCCGGTTTATGATGGAGCTGGAAGTGGAATGTTTATTGAAGCGAGTGGGAGATGTTATAAGTTGGTGGAAGCCGTGTAAGGTGGATACTGAGTTGGGGGGAGTCAGTGTGAGCTTGGACCAATCAATGCTGACATCACCAAGGATAAGTGTGTCATATGGTATATTGTGGGAAAACCAGGACAGGATGTTTTCAAGAATGGGCAGATTATTACCAAGAGGAAGGTAGATAGAGGCAATTGCAATTTTTTTGTGGGGATTCAGATGGCAGTTAAGGATGATGATTTCAGCTGGGAGGAAGTCAGGAATTGGGGAAGGGTATGGTGAGAGGTTAAGGTTGTTTGAGTAGAGGATGGCCACACCACCACCTTTTTTTACAGGTCTATCAGATCGGAAGATATTATAACCTGGTGGGAGTATTTCACTATTTGAGATTTGTGGCTTGAGCCAGGTTTCAGATAGGGAGAGGATGTGAGGGGTATTGAGAGCTATCCATGAGTGCAGCTCAGTGACTATTTGCTAGACTCTGAATATTCAATGAGTAAATAGTTGAGTATTTGGATGGAGATGATTGTTGTGACTCAGGTTGGTGACTGTTAGAGGAGTAAGGTGGGGGCAAGTGTAGAGGTAGCGTAGTAAAATTTAATTCACCGCTTTCGTCAAAAGACTTCATCAGAATGAATGAAAACACTACAGTACAGGTTTAAATACACCACAAATAATTGATTAATTAAACAATTTGACACATGATCAGTAAAACCAACAGTGAGAATCTTAATTAAAAAAAGAAGAAACAATGATGTCATTCCTTTTATGGATGTGTAACTTCCTGTGCTTTAAAAAACATTTTATGTTAATGGCCTCATTTAAGCCAGGGAACCTATCAGCTTTTAATTTAATTTGCCACATAGTTTCCCTCTGTTGTATATAGTTTTTAAAATCACCCCCCCCTCATATCAATTTGGCAAACTTCCAATACTGAAAACAAGAATGTTGGTTTTACTGATCATTTGTCAAATTGTAAACCTGTACTGTAGTGTTTTCATTCATTCTGATGAAGTCTTTTGACGAAAGAGGTGAATTAAATTTTACTACGCTATTTGCTCCAGTTTCCTTCATTTACTTTGAATTTTGAATTTTGCCTCTCATTGCTGCATTCACCGTGGTGCTTTTTATTTTCGCAGTGTAGAGGTAGTTTTGGGGAAAGAAGAGGGGCCAGGGTTGGGATCGATATCTCCAGAACAAAGTAGGGTTTTAGTGAGGAGAGTGTGTGTAGTAGATGCTAGATGGAGTTTGTATAGTTTTGACTTAGCTTTGTGGGTCGGTTTAAAAACCTGTATTATGGATAGTTTATATAGACTTGAGGTTGAGGTAGTAAAGAGATTAGGGGAGATAGTAAAAAAATGAAGTAGTTGGATATATGTTGTATGAGTGAGAAGTTTGTGAACATAGGAGTGGGTCAGAGAGATTGGAGTGGTAAGAGGTGGAGATGGAGAGAATGAGGAGTAGTGTACAAGATATTAGAAAATACATCTTGGAATAAAATATGGTCAGATAGAGTAGGTAGAGACAGTGGTATAGAGGAAGTGGTGTTGACAAGATTGACAGATTAGTAAGGTGGTTGTGGCAATAGGCAGGAAGTGGAATTGTAGTGGCCATTGGGACAGGAAGGGGAGGGATAATTAGGTATGAAGGTAACTGTAATGGGGTGGGTGGAAATGGGGGTAGGGTAGGGGAGCAAAGTAAGCCAGAGCGTAGCGAGGGTGAACAGAGCGGGGCTAGCACCCCGGTAAAGATTAAGTCATAGAAACAATCAGAAAACGATAGTGAAAAACTAGCTTGAGAGACAAGGATATAAAGTTTCTAAAGGTATAGTCACCAGAAATAAAATAAAAAAGAAATAAAATATTAGCAGAAGTAAGCTTACAAAAGGACACTAGCCTCAAGCTACATAAGTAGATTTACATGAAGCAAACAGAGTGCTGTATGGTTAAAATAAGCTACAATAGAGAGGGGCTTTGGAGGGTGAGAGAGAGGTATTACTAGCAGCTAAAAGCAGGGCAAAAAAAAAACCTTAATATGTAAGAGTCTAAAGACAGTAAAACAGGGCAGATGAACTAGGAAAGGCAGTTATGAATGAGGCTAGAAATGAATTCAGGGAAGGGTAAAGAACAGAACAGGAGAATATACATAGAAACAGTATGAGGATAATGGGTAACCAAAGAGAAAGGATAGGATCTGCTGGCGTCTGCTTTTCATGGCGACTAGCAAAAAAAACCCCACTAAATTCTTGTTGTGCTTACAAAATCTAGCATTAATTAAAACATTAGCTTATGTAGTAGTTATTCACTGAGACATATACTTCAGTTGCATTATTTTAAGCTTAAAATGGTGGCTTCCGGACCAATGGTTAGAGTTGCAGGGTCTGTTAAGGTCCAAACCTGTGTTGCCTGTACTGTGGCGAGGAGAAAAACACAGGGAAAAATCCACTAAGGCTATAAGAACTGAGAGGAGGGGGTTTAGTTATGAGCAAGTAAATTCAGGAAAAGAGCGAGACACAAAAATACCACAGGTAGAGAGAAAAAAAATAATACAGCTCAATATAAGCAAATATTTGTTATTTGAGTCTAGACGGTGAATTTCATGCAATACTTAGAGGGAATGAAACTGATATTAATGAACTTAAAAACAAGAAAACCAAAAAATTTCAGAGAGACTTGTTCGAGTACGAGAAGGGGATTGCTTATCCTCCACCTCCCAATACTGTAAATATGAATGTAAATTCCATGGTTAATGACATGTAGGTAAAGTTGATGTAGTTGATACCAGTTTTGTTGAATAAGACAGCCCTTTAGAGTTTCCCCTTTGAGGCGCTCTCACCGACAGAGAGAAAGAACAGATCACCACGGCACAGCCTGTGACAACAAACTGTTGGGAACAATCAGCCTGACATTACAAGGGCAAAGGGAGACAGGGGAGGAACCCATATGAACAGGTCGAACAGCAGGAATTTCAACAGGGGGTTGTAACTAAATGAATGTACAATCGTTTGTAATGAACATGGTGATTATAGTAACAGATGTTGATTCTTATGGGCAACCTTTTCGAAAGGGGCTCGACTTTTGTACCTACTTCTAACACTAGATTGGATGTGGCCCTGTTGCAGTTAAAATTATACACACGTAGAATTATTTTTTTTAATTTTTCATTTTATTTTAAAGATCAAAAATAGGTTGAAGTGGAGTCTAAGGCCACCTTAAAAAGACAGGGTACATTTAACCCACCCCTCCATCCAACTGTTCTATTTGAAAGACTACATAAATTCAACTTTAGAGAGGTGCTGAAACACAGGGCAATTATTGTTTACAGGAATTTAAGTAAACCTGAGAAAGCCTTGCTACAAAGCTTTTAGAAAACAAACAAGTGAGGGTCATGAAACCCGACAAAGGGGGTGAGGTTAGTAATAATGGACAAAAATGATAACAATAAAATGTTAAGCCTATTGTACTCTGACACATACAAAGCTTCTGTCAATGAACTCAACATAGCCTTTTGTAAAATATATTTAGTATTGGAGGAAATTGTGCCGGTCTGCCAACTCGACACCGTAAAAATTCACTGCCAATCATTAGCAGACTGGAGTTCTGCTGTGGCGACCCCTAACCAGGAAAAGCCAAAAGACAGTTATTGGAGGAAATGTTGTTAAAACAACCAAATTACAGGAGATGAACAAGCGTTTGTGCACATATGGAATCCCAAAATCCCTGTTATTTTTTGTGATCCCCAAGGTCCGCAAATCCCCCCTTACACTCTATTGTTGAGGCAAAGGCTTCAAAAACCTTGCGTATAGTGAAAAACATTGATTGCTATACCAAAAGTGTATTAGAGTGGGGACCCCTGTCGTACTAAAGGATTCCTGGGACTTTTTGAGAAGAATTTCGGATGACTTGTTTAACGAAGGATTAATATTTGTAACTATTGACATACAGGATTTATTTTCCATCATTCCACATGAGATTGGGGTAGACTGGTTCTATGAATATTTAAGAAACAAGACCAATCTTAGCCCTGGTAGATTGGAAGTATTCAGAGAATTTATGGAAATTGTAATAGCAAACAACTATTTAACCTTTTGGAGGTCATATTTTCAGAAAAAAACTGGGGTAGCTATGGGGGCAGAGCGTGGCCCCATCTTTGTGAACACTATTATCGTATTGGGAAACTAACTTTGTGCTCAACTCAGAATTTAAAGATAGTTGGGTTTTCTACAAACGTTTTGACGACATGATATGTTTTTGTAATGACACAATCAAGACTACAGGAATTTTTTTGAATATTTGCACTCAACTAATTTTTTATGTTTTACTATGGACAGTTAGGGTGATTCGGTACATTTCTTAGAGGAGTCTCTCAGAAAGAGCTATGAACGGAAAAGATTTGATTCGACCATATATAGAAAGCCTTGTCATTCTAACTTATTTTTGCATTATGGTAGTATGCACCCCTTGCACCAGAAAAAGTCTATAGTTAAGGGGCAATGTGTGAGACTTGCCCGGATGATTTTCAGCAATGAGGAATTCCAGGTTGAAATGGTCAACCTGAAAGCTATGTTTGACAGAAGCGGTTACCCTGACAAATTCTTGAATAAAATCTTTAGAGAAGTAATGAGGAAAGGGATGGTAGGCCATTTTCCCCCTTATTAGGAAAAAACTCATGTACCTAATTTTGGCACAGGGGAAAACTCAGTAATTCAAACAAATTAGGTATATATTTTTCAACATGGCATTATATTAACCTACACAGGGCAATTTGAGGAGCTTAAAGAGACTGTTGAGAGGAAATGGAACATATTTTGCATGAATAGTGAACATCTAAATATAGTTGGATCAAAACCAGTTATGCTTTACAAAAAGGCCCCTTGTTTCAAAATGCTTCTAGAAAAAACAGTGACATCTAAAAAGTTAGAGAAGATGTCCAAATGCGAGAATTGTAATTTTTGTAAGTACACAGGTAGGTACTAGACTACTGGCCCAAGGGCCTAAGTAAGCCTAGCCAACAAGGTTCCATGGCTTACGCCACCCAAGAAAGTTAATTTCCTGTGACCCTGTTGAGCAGAGCCACAGAAGTGATCCCCAGGGTGCATTTCCTATTTCCCATCAACTCATCAAGATTTTTCTTGAAGAGTGCTAATGAGGAACTTTGCTTGACATAGATGGGTAGCTTGTTCCAGAGTATAGGAAGTCTCTGGGACAGGAATCTATCCCTCAAGCATGTCCTGTTTATTGTGGTGACAAGGTGTAGGTCCCTAGAGCGTGTAGCTCGGATGGATTGGGATTTCTTTAGGTGCAGCATGTCCAACAGGTCTGGGTTTAACACAGCTTTATTTGTTAGGCAGAGGTTTCTCAGAGTAAGCAATTTGCTACAGAGTAAAGCTGGAGTTTTTTGAGATGGTCAGTGTAGGACATCTGTTTGAGGCCAGTAATCTCTTTGTGAGGTACTTCTCTGTGGCCTTTCCAGCTAGTGCAGATGTCTTGTGAGGTACATTCCAAAAGGGGCGTTGCCCTCTAAAATGGGTCTAATGAGTGCCAAGCAGAGGGGAACAATGATCTCTTTTTTTCCCTGGATGAGACCCTCTTTGTGATGAGGTGTGCTGCATAGAAGGATTTCCTGACTACTGCGGCGATCTGATTATCAAAGGAGAGACTACTCTCCACCTGGGTCCCAAGGTCTCATCACACATCCGGCGTTAAGTAGACTGCCATTTATGTGGTAGTTCATGGGTACAGAGTTTTTACCAAAGGGGATGACAATGCACTTTTTGGCATTGAGCTTGAGGCCATGCCTCTGACACCAGGCATCTGTCTCAGTGAGGCCCTTCTGTAGGATGTCCACATCATTTGGAGAGACTACTATGGCTCCTAGTTTGCAGTCATCTGCGAACTTCATTAGCCAGATGCCTTATGTGTTAGCATGTACTTCAGATAAGTAGATACCAAATAGGAGAGGTCCCAGGACTGAACCCTGTGGTACTCCACTTGTCACTGGTTTGAAGTCAGATTTGGAGTCTGCCACTTTTACAGTGTGGTTTTGGTCAGTGAGCCAGTTGGCAACCCATCTTGTGATATATGGATTTATACCTACTTTAGTGAGTTTAGCTATAATTCCAGAATGGGGGATGGTGTTGAAAGCCTTGGCGAGGTCAAGATAGGCTGTGTGAATCACCTTACCCTAGTCTATGGCTTTGGTGACTGCCTCAAAGGAGTCGATAAGGTTCAGAAGGCATGATCTGCCTTTCACAAACATGAACTGGGTGGGGTCCAGAGTTTGGAGGTTACCAATGTCTTTGTTTACGAGTTCCAGGAGGATATGTTCCATGGCCTTGCAAACAAGGCTCGTCAGGCTAATAGGGCGATAGTTCCCAGGATCAGTGGTGGCTCCCCTTTGTGGAGTAGGATAACTGTTGCTGTGTGCCTTTCAGTGGGCACAAAGACTGATGTGAGACTGACTGAACATGGTGCTTAGGTGGGGAGCCAGTTTGTTCTGAAGTTCATGTAAAACGCAGCCTGGGATGTTGTCCAGTCCCATGGATGCTGTGTTTTTGGTTTTAGTGTGTGCAGCTTTTACCTGCATAGATGTGATTACAGGGACCATGCATTCTTCCTGTATAGATGTGGGCCTTTTAGGGGGTGAGAGGGGGGTAAAGTTAGCACTGAACCTATCTGCCAGGATGTTGGCATTATCAGTTGGTTCTGTAATTTCCGTGCCATTGTGCTGCAGCTCAGAGCAGATCTAGGTGTTGCCATTGAGATTCTTGACATAGCTATAGAATGCTTTGTGGCTGCCCTTAGAATCAGTAGCGATTTTGTTTTCATAGATAGCTTTGGAGGATCTTATAAGGAATCTCAGCTTCTTACACAGGCTGACTAGGGAGCTCCTCCACTCATGGGATTTTACTCTCTTTTGCAACAATTTCCTCCTTCCGTTGTAGAGTTTGTTTATGGCAGGGGACCACCAGATTGGCTTCCTTTTTTTGGAGGATAGCGTCTTGGTTCTGTTTGGGATAGCACGATCCATGCACTTGTGCTTATAATGTGCATTTGTGTAGGATTCAGCAGTTGCAACTGTATTGTCCATCTGCATGGGTGTCGAAGTTCGCCACTTCTGTCTTAAGAAGCATGAAGTTGGCTTTGGAGAAATTTTTTATGTTTGAAGGATCCACGGTTAAAGTCAGTGGGTTTGGCAAGATCCAACTCAACCGGAGACTCCTTTGTAGTAGTAAGGAAGTAGTTTACCTGGCACTCTGTAGCCTATGACCTGCATTTTATATTGGAAAAACAAAAAAAACTACTGGGTAAAGGATATACAAGAATGATGACGTTCAGAAGGGGGATAAACGTAATGCATTGGCAAGACATATTAGAGCCCACCCTGACCACTTGTTTAAATTGTGCGACTGATCAGGTGAAAGTAAGTGATCGAAGGGGGCCCACTGAAGATTACTTAGAATATCTCGAGTTGAAATGGCAACTCAAAACTAATGCCACACAACCCCCAGGGTTAAATGAGAATACTTCTATTACTAGTTTGCTCAAGCTGAAGGCTAGTTATCTTTTGTAAGTTGTGGAATAAAAAGAAAAATAGAAGTTATGTTCTTACCATAACGTTCCATGTTAGTTGTCTTCTTCTCGCCTTCTTTCTTGCTGGATGGGTTCGGAGCCGACCTCGGCTCCGACTCGGCCACTCTAAAAGCTCGAGAGTTGGTTCCACCGGCTCGAGGCTCCCCTTATATCCCACAATGCTAGGCGGTATTACCTCAGATCTCGTTTGTAAGCTATGCCCAGCCAAAAATAACTCCAGAACCACTGGAAAAGAAAAAGAACCCACCTCTACAAAAGGAAGGGAAGAAGGTGACCTGAAAACCTGAAGAAGGAATATATGCACAGAATAGCATATACCTATGTACAATAGAGGTGATAGAAAGAGAGGTCACAATCAAACTCCTCTAGGTCTGTCCAGGCTAGGGGGAAGGAGGGTGGGACGCAAGAAAGAAGGCGAGAAGAAGACAGCTAACATAGAACGTTATGGTAAGAACATAACTTCTATATGTTAAGTTGTCAATCTCGCCTTCATTCTTGCTGGATGGGACCGTGTCCCTAGCACCTTGTCCCGGGTGGCCTATCGGAACAGACTCTTGAGAACAGTGGAACCAAAGTTAGCTCTATGTCTAGAAGCTAAATCCAACTTGTAATGAGAAATGAAAGTGTGAGGAGTAGCCCAAGTAGCCGCTGCACAAATGGTGTCAATAGGCAGCCTGTCTTGAAAGGCAATAGAAGTAGCCAAAGCTCTGGTGGAGTGAGCCTTAGGTTTGTTAGGCAGCTTTTGGTGTCTAATTTCATAAACAAGGGAAATCAGAGATGTTAGCCATCTGGATAGTGATACCTTGGAAACAGAAAGTCCCTTTCTGCTTTCTGCATAAGAGACAAACAACTGGTCAGTTTTTCTGAATTGTTTGGTCCTATCCAAATAGTACCTTAACTGACGATGAACATCTAGCCAATGCAATTTTTGTTCAGACCTGTTAGAATATTCTGGAAAAAACACAGGGAGGTCAATGCTTTGATTTAGGTTAGACGCAGAGGCTACTTTAGGTAAAAAGGACGGGTTGGTTCGTAAGGATACCCTGTCTTTATGGAACAACAGATATGGTGGTCGACAGCTGAGTGCATGAAGTTCTGAAATCCTTCTAGCTGAAGTAACAGCTACCATAAAGAGAGTCTTCCATGATAGCAATTTTAATGAACAGGAAGCTGCAGGTTCGAAAGGGGGAAGAATCAAAGAAGTGAGAACTAAATTAAGGTCCCAAGAAGGAGGAGGATTTCTTATAGGAGGTCTGAGTAGAAAAACTCCCTTCAAAAAGGCTTTGCAAAGCTTGTGAGACATGATGGCACAATCTGAAATGCCCACATGAAAGTTAGATATAGCTGCCAATTGGACTTTAAGAGTAGAAGGAGATGAACCTGCGTGAAAGAGTTCAGCTAGAAAATCAAGAACTATTTGGATGGGAGCAGTGAAAGGATCTAAGTCCCTTCCTTGAGCCCAATAGGCAAAACGTTTCCATTTACTAAGATAAATCTTTCGAGTGGAAGATTTATGGGAAGCTATTAAAATATCTTGAACAGTGTGAGATATTTGAGGAAGCCTGGCTAAGGTAGGAACTGGAGGAACCAAGCAGTGAGGTTCAATGATGTTAGGGAGCGATGAAACTGACCCGACTGATGGATCAAAAGATCTGGAACTAGGTCCAGATGCCAAGGTTGCTCCAACAGAAATTGATGTAGAAAGGGGAACCAAACCTGTCGAGGCCAGTAAGGAGCAATGAGGATCAAGGAGGCCTTCTGAGCGATAGCTTTCTGTATCACTTGAGAGATTAGTGGGAAGGGAGGAAATGCATACAGAAGTCCCCGGGGCCAAACTTGGACTAGAGCGTCTCTGCTGGGCTGGCCTGGTAGCGGGAATAGGGTGAAATAATCTTTGCACTTGCTGTTTTGGGGAGTAGCAAAAAGGTCGCAGCAAGGCTGACCCCACTTGAGAAAAATTTTTCTCACAATAGAATCTTTCAGAGACCACTCGTGAGGCATGAGGATAGCTCTGCTCAACTTGTCCGCGATTTGATTGGACTTCCCGGGGATGTGCGTTGCTATCAGAAACCGCTGAGAAGAAATCGCCCATTACCACAGTCTGAGTGCTTCTCGACATAGGGGACAGGACCTGGTTCCGCCTTGTTTGTTGATATACCACACTACAGACATATTGTCTGTCTGGATTGCTATCGTTCCCAAGGGAAGAGAGTCTTGAAGGGCTTGCAACGCTAAAAGCACTGCTCTCATCTCTAGAACATTTATGTGCAAGTGGCATTCGTCTGGTTGCCATGTGCCCTGGCCAGTTCTGCCCTGATAATGCCCCCCCCACCCGATCAGGGAGGCGTCCGTTGTCAGAGTAGCAACCGGAGGGGGAGGAACAAAGGGTCTTCCCAAGAAGAGCTGAGGGGAAGACATCCACCACTGAAGATGATTCCTGCATGTTTGCGTAATCATAATGGTGTGGGACATCGGAAGTTGCTGGTATGACCATTGTGTGAAGAGCATCCACTGAAGGAGTCTCATGTGGAATCTGGCTAATGGAAGCAGAGGTATGGCAGCCGCCATAATCCCCAATACTTTCAGAACTAACCTGGCTTTGACTCTGTTGCTGCTGAAGAGGAGCGAGACCAGTTTGTGTATGTCTGTTATTCTCTGATCTGTTAGCCTCGCAGACATGTTGACTGTGTCTAGATTTGCGCCTATGAAGGTAATAACACGACAAGGTGACAAAACAGAATTTTCGCAATTTATAGAAATGCCTAAGTTTTGACAAATGCGAAAGGTGTAGTCCCTGGCCATTAGAAGAAGATGCTTGGTGGGAGCTGTGAGGAGCCAGTCGTCCAAATATGGAAACACCTGGAATCCTTGACGTCTCAGGTGAGAAGCTACCACTGCCATGCATTTGGTAAACACCCGGGGGGCTGTGGTGAGACCAAAGGGCAGGGCTCTGAATTGAAAATGACTGGTTCCCAGCCTGAAGCGGAGGAATCTTCTGGAGCGTCTGTTCATTTTTATATGATAGTACGCATCCTGAAAGTCTATAGAGCACATCCAGTTTTCCTTTCCCAATAGGGGAAGAATGGACTGTAGCGTGACCATCCGAAATCTTGTTTTCTTGACTGACTTGTTCAAGATACTGAGATCCAAAATTGGTCTCCAGTCCCCTGTTTTCTTTGGAACTAAAAAGAACCTGGAGTAGATTCCGGATCCTTGCTGGTCTGCTGGAACTGGCTGAATTGCTCTTTTTGCCAGCAGCTTTGAAATTTCCAAAGCTGCCAGATCCCTTTGAGCGGGTGGAACATCTGGAAGGGATTTTTTTGATCGGTTTGGAATGCGAACGAAGGGAATGGAATAGCCTTCGGAAATGATGGCCTGTACCCATTTGTCTTGAGTTAGGGATAGCCAGGCTTCTGGGTACAGTGACAATCTTCCCCCGACTGCCTCCGAAGGTGGACAGTCGGGCAACACCTCAGGGATGCTGAAAGGGCTTATCGGAAAAGGTTTCTCGATTGCCTTGGTTCTGCGGACCCCATCTGCCTCTAGGGCGACGTCTACCATTATTGTTCCCTCCTCTGCCTCTGGAGGGGAACCGACTCTGTGCGTCAGGCAAATTCCCTTGAGATTGTTTGCGGAACCACATTTTCCCACTTTTCTGGCCTTTGGGGTAAGGTCTAGAAGGAGTAGAAAAACACACTCCGACGGCAGATAGGGTTTTGCCATCCGTCTCGCACCTAGTCAAGGTTTCTTTCACCTGAGGACCAAAAAGAGATGATCCATCAAACGGGGAATTGGTGAAAGACATTTTAAAGGGGTCCGCAAAATTGCATAGTCGCATCCAGGCATGCCGACGTAAGGCGACACCTGTCCCTGCGGCTCTGCTCGCTCCATCAGCCGCATACGAAAGGAGGCGCATGGAGGAGTTAGCTATAGAATTCAGGGTAGCCAGCTGAGTGTTCATCTTGTCCTGGAAACCCGCAGCTGTAGGATCCTTCAACATGTCACTCACTTCTTTGATCAAGTCTCTTTGAAGACGAGTAAAATGGCATAGGTAATTCAGCGAACGCATTGCAAAGGTCGCTGATGAGAACATCCGCTTCCCGTACCTGTCCATAGACCTAGATTCCTTGTTAGGTGGATGGACAGGCACTGAAGGATCAGCTAGTTCCTTCTTAGTGGCAGCAGCAACCACCATAGCATCCACAGAAACTCCCTTGGTCAAAAATTGTTTATCTGTTGGTGCCGTGATAAATTTTGAGGGTCTCCTGGGAGTGGGGTCCACTGAATCAGGAGCCGTCCATGCCTTTTTTGCTACCACCTGCATGAGGGGGTCAAAGGGGGGAGACACCCAGGAGGTGGAAGGGCGAGAGCCAAACGCCTCAAGATACACAGATTCATCCTCCGAAGGGTTGAGGGCTGGCCAATTTCCCCTCTGTTTGAGGATTTCTAGAATGTCTGCAAAGGAGACATCTTCAGAAGGGGAACGGGGGGAACCCTCGGAATCCTCTAAATCTGTGTCAGAGGTGACGGACTCAGGTGAGTCTATGTGTTTCCTCTTACACTTTCTCTTCTGAGGGGGCTCTTCTGCCAATTCAGGAGAGGCCTCGGAAGAGGATGAGATCCCCACAGGGGATTCCTGAGGAGCTGGCTCTCTGCGGTCTGGGATGAGGGAGTGAGTAGACTTGACCTGAGGCACCGAAGAGGGAGGGGCGGAGCCGACTGTGGAGTTGAACCAGGTTCCAACACACTCCGCATGACCTCGAACGCACCCCTGTCAGGCAGAGCCAGAGGTCCCCGCTCCGAGAAGCTGAAAACCTCCCTCGGCACCGACAGTGATGGCTCCGAGGCCGATGTCGGAGCCGAACTCACCAGCGCTGAAGCACCGAGAGGGAGAGCGGGGTCGGACAAGGGTCCGATGCCACTCACCCCCTCGGAGCCGACGAGGGAAGTCCGGCGCCGAGATTCTTCCAAGGAAGAAACGGAGCCGACGACGGAGCTGAAGACATTTGTATCGGCTCCGACGCTACCACAGTCTCGGTTCCGAAACGCCCCGGCTCCGAGCTCAAAGGAGTCGAAGGAGGAACGTAATGAGGAACAGGGTCAGGCATCGACTGATGAGTCGGGCTCTGAAGCATTTGGGCCAGTGCCTCGGACTTAAGAAGTCGACTCACTACCCTCTGAAGGTCATGGTCCGAAAGCCTCGATGACCTAGAGGAGTGAGATCTATGGCTCCGTTCAGACAGCAAGGGAGATGCTGGAGCCGAATGAACGGAGCCAAGGGACGGTGACCTGGACCTCTTTCTAGATGTCGGCTCCGAAGGTTTAGTCGGAGCCGACACAGGAATTTCCAATACCTCGGCTCCAGCCGGAGCCGAGGAAACCACAGAAGCTGCAGTCTGAGACTCATCGGCTCCAGCCGGAGCCGATGTAGAAGGAGGTTTTGAAGCCTTAGGCCTCGACTCAGAAGCTGGAGCCGAGGACCTAGAAGCCTTAGAGGGTTTGCCCGAAGTAGCAGTAAGGGAACCCTCAGGCTTAAGTAAACCTCTCAATATAAGTTTATTTTTTCTTTCCTGCAGGACTCTGGGGCTGAAGCCATGGCATACAGCACAAGAGTCCTGCAGGTGTAAAGGTCCCAGGCAGTAAACACAAGAAGTGTGACCGTCTGTCAGAGACATTTTCTGACAGCACGAGTCACACTTCTTGAAGCCTGAGACCTTTGAATCCTTGGACATTATCAAGGACCGAAAGTGTAACCTCCACACAGAACACACACACACCGATTACACTATAAACAAAATTACCTAGATTAAACTAAAATTAAATTTAGTTAGTTAACTTAGATATAAAAATATCCCTACAAAACACAAACACTCCACTTAGGGATAGCAGGGCCCGAAGACCTAAGGGAAGAACTTATAAGTTCTTGAGGGAAAAAAAGATGGGAATAATGAAAGAAAGGGATAAAATACCCTAAACTAAGGGAAATATGAAAAACTAAGTTAAGAAAAGGGGATTTAACTAGTTTAAATAGACTGATTAAACAACTGACCTGAGCCGGTAGAAAAACAACACCTCGATCGCTGTAGCGGCAAACGAGATCTGAGGTAATACCGCCTAGCATTGTGGGATATAAGGGGAGCCTCGAGCCGGTGGAACCAACTCTCGAGCTTTTAGAGTGGCCGAGTTGGAGCCGAGGTCGGCTCCGAACCCATCCAGCAAGAAAGAAGGCGAGATTGACAACTTAACATCTGATTTTTAGCAATAATTTGGTATGTCTAATTGTTGTCTTTCGGCTTTTCCCGATTAGGGGTCGCCACTAAAGTGTTTTAATATTTGAACGCTATACATACATGCAATGTCACTTGTTTGAATACGAAGTATTTTTTTTTTTTTTTTAAACCTAGAATTCTTTTTACCTGGTTTTGTTAGGTTTTATGTGTAAGAAGGGAGTTTATGATTGGGTATGCAACTGTTTTTTTATAGAAACAGTTTTTATGAAAACCCTTGTGCAAAACAGTTTGCTACATTACATATTTATATATTTAGATTTATGTTTAATACAACTTTTTTGCTCAAAATGTTTAATTGGTTGGTTAGGCTAGTGTACTTTAATAAGTTCAATTAACTAATTGATTAGCATGGGACCGCCTATAAGTAGTACATTATACAAGGAGAAGCAGTGTGGGTATACTTTGTTCTGATGAAGTCCTGTTACTTTGGGGACAAAAGCGCTTAAACTTGTGAATAAAGCCTTTTTAGCAGTACTAGGCTCTGAAGACTTCTTTCTTTCTACTGACTGATTTTTCCTGTTATTTGGTTCGGTGGTTGGTGTGTTCTCAGTTAAAGCATTAAGGTATATCGATCATGTCATCCCAGGCTGAAACTGGATCCCCTTAGAATGAAAACAGAAACTAAGCCAATTATTGAAGTCAGTGATTTTTCTGTTTATACTGTGGTGTCATCCTACGCAAGGGTAATATGCTGCTGAAGATTAGGGACATACCTGCCTTTAGCACATAAGAGAGCTCAATTATGTCGTCCTTCATGTAGTCCAGAGAGGTATGTCTTAAGTCATTCCCACCGACATGTACTACGACAGAATCATAACAGTACTTGTTTTTGATAGACATGAGTGCCTGTGTGATCTGATGATCCCTTGCACGAGAAAGACAGCTGACCATGACTTTCTCCTCATTCAGCCTGGTGAGGGGGATGTCTGTGTATCTCACTATAGAGTCTCCTATGACCAACATATTTGGAGTGGATGTGTGCTGCCTTATGGGCTTTAATGGCGAGACTCTTGTGCTTGTGTCATTATGTGTACTGTGTGTTTTGGGTATTATGTTTAGTTTAGTATGTATGTGTTTTGGAGGTCTCTGGTGTTTGGGCAGATTTTTTGCGAGTACCTCTGCATATGTTGGTCTATGTGTATGCTGTGTGTTATGAGTAGGAGTTGTGGTTGGTGGGCTGACAACCCGCTGTCTATTGCGTGAGAGAGCTGCGATTCCAGATCCATAATGTAGATGCCTCTCACAAATGGTACAGAAATGATTTAGAAGTAGGGTGTTGTCAGTGTACATGAGGCAGTTGCGACTGCCTCGGTAGACCCATGTCAACCATGGTCCTAGAAATAATCTTGGTCTAGCTAGAACAGTTGAAGAGGGAATACAGCAGAGGAAGGTATTAGTAGATTTAGACACAAAGACCTCTAGTTTAGGTAATATTTGCGAGGCTAGAGAGCAAGCATCTGTAACCAACAATCCCTATGGGCAGTACTGTGTGATGCTGAGCGATGTGCAAACAAGTGCAAATTGGTTCAAACACAGTTTTTTTTTTAAAGGAGAAAAACAGAAAACAGCCAAAGTTCAAATTATCTAATCAAAATGCCCTAAACAGAGCCCTACAACAGTAACTCTAGCTAGATCAGTCTAAAAGTACAGTTGTGTACACTTACCATAAATGTAGATGTTAGAGTGTATTCACTGTTGCAGTCATCACACTTGGGTCATCTGCCTGCAGGTAGTCCTCAGTTGGCCCAAATACCAGAGTCCTGGGATTTCTGCGTCTGATGCTGTTGCCTCTTCCATGACATCAGGTCGTTAGGGGTATAAAACATGCAGCAGACACCATTACATCAGTTTTTCTTGTCCTAGATGTCAGGAGCCCCCAAAAAAGGAAGCTAGTACATGGTGTGGAACACCTCCAGTAAAACTTAAATGCCCCTGCCATAAAAGATGGCCATAAAGAGAACAGGTAAAAAGGACAGAGAAAGCCAGAGGGCTGGAGGGAGGGAAACCAGGACTGAAACAGTGGATACACTCGAACATCTACATTTATGGTAAGTGTACGCAACTGTACTATGTTCTTCATGTTTCACTGTTGCAGTCATCATACTTGGGTTGATTCCCAAAGTTGAGGAAGGGTGGAGGCAGTCAAGAAGTGTTGGGGCTGGCTAGCAGGCCTCGTAAGACTGCTGTAACAAATCAAGTTCTGGATTTAGAAAAATAGGTAAGTGGTAATGCTTGGTGAAGGTGTGTACAGAACTCCAGGTTGCAGCTTCCAGGATGCCCCTGGTGGGGACCCCCCTGAGAAATGCTGCAGAGGTTGAAGTAGCAGTAATGGAATGAGTTCGGATCCCCAGAGGGATAGGTTTTCCATGGTGCTTGTAGCAGAAATGGATGCAGTGTGCTATCCATTTGGAAATGGTTTGCTTCAAAATGGCCTTGCCCTCTGCCCCTGTAGCAAAGCGGACTAGTAGCTGGTCAGATTTTCTGAAAGGCTTAGTCCTGTCAAGGTAGAACCTGAGCTGTTTGTGCACATCCAAGGAATGCAGGATCCTTTCCCCTCTATTCTGAGGATTAGAGAAAAAGGTTGGCAAATGGATGGATTGGTTTAAAGCCACACTGGATACCACCTTGGGCATAAAGGAAGGGTAAGTCCTGAGGGAAACCCTGTCAGCATGGAAAATAATGAAGGGCTCCACTGCCATTAGTGCCTGTAATGGAGACACTCTTCTTGCTGAAGTAATAGCTAGAAGTAAGGCTGTTTTCCAAGAGAAGAATTTTAACTCTGCTGAAGCAGCAGGTTCAAAAGGGGGAAGTGTGAGATTCTCCAGTACAAAGTTAAGGTCCCAGGCTGGGGTGGGAGCTCTCCTAGGAGCCTTAAATTGTTAGCTCCTCTCAGGAACTGCTTGATGAGAGAGTGATAAAAAGAGGAGGCTCAGTATTATAATGAGCCGAGATGGCAGAGGCATGAATCTTAATGGATGAGAAGGATAGACCTCTGTGGAGTAGCTCTGCTAGGTAATCAAGGATTTGAGGTAAGTTGGGCACAGCTGTGTCCTTTCATTGAGACAGACTCCAAGAACAATATATTTTCCACTTTTCAGCATAGGATTTCCTAGTACTAGGCCTTCTGTCCTCAAGGATGATGTCCAGCACCTGTTTGCTGAGGGATGCTGGTGATTTATTCATGGGATAAGCCAGGCTGCAAAGTTTTGGGTTCACAGCTGTGGATGCAAAATCTGTCCCTCCTGCCAAGACAGCAGGGAAGGTGTCTGATGTAGGTGCCAGGATGGCACTGCTGTCAGACTGCATAGGAGTGGGTAACAGTGCTGGCGTGGCCAGTCTGGTGCAATAAGGATTGCCCTTGGCCTGTCCTGTTTGATCTTGAGTAGTACTTTTGAGAGGAGGGGCAGAGGAGGAACGGCATAAATTGAGAGGTTTTCCCATATAAAGGATAGAGCATCCACATTCCAGGCTCTGCTGTGAGGGTTCCTGGTGCAAAATGTGTTCAATTGGTGGTTTTGGGGGACGCAAAAAGGTTCACCTCTGGAGTACCCACCTCTAGGTTAGAAGTTTGAATGAGTTGGGTTCTAGTTTCCACTCGTGAGGGTCCAGTAGATTTCTGCTCAAGTCATCTGCCAGTGAATTTTGCTTGCCTGGCAGGAATAGAGCTTGTAGGTGCACTTGGACGCTCAAGGCTGTGCTCCACAGAGCCATGGCTAACCTGCAGAGTGGGTAAGAATGAGTCCCACCCTGCTTGTTTATGTACCACATAACTGTGGTGTTGTCTGTCTTTATCAGGAGCTGTCCTGGCAGGATAAGGTATTTGAAGACTGTTAGAGCATTCCGTACAGCTAGCATCTCTTTTTGATTGATATGCAGAGGAATTTGTTCTGGATTCCATTTGCCTGTCATGTGAGCCCCCCATGCATAGTCTGATAAGTCTGTTGTCAGGGTTCGGCAGCGAGGGGTTGAGTGAAAGGAAGTCCCTTGTTGTGGTTGCATGCTTCTGCCCACCAAAGGAACTCTGCCCTTAGACAAGGTACGATAGGAATCACTGTTTCCAGGTCCTGAGAATGTTGACACCAGACACTTTTTAAGTACCACTGAAGTTTCCTCATATGCAGTCTTGCATATGGAAATAGCAGAATGCATGAGGCCATGAACCCTAGGGCTTGCAGTATTTTCCTTGCAGACAGCTGGGTTTTGTTGGCCATTAGTTTGAAATAGTTTGTCAGATGGACCTGCTTTTCTGGAGTGAGGAATGCCATTTGGGAAGTTGTGTTTAAGCTTGCTCCCAGAAATACAATTTGTTGGCTGGGCACCAGTTGCGATTTCTTTTCATTGGTGGCGTAATCCCAGTGAAGTTAGAAGTCTTTTTACAAAAGCCAGGTGCTGAAGTAGCAATTCCTGACTGCCTGAATCAGGCAATCGTCCAAGTATGGGTAGATTTGAATATTTCTCTGCCTGCAGTATGCAATGGCTGGAGCCAGGCATTTTGTGAATACTCTGGGCACAGTAGATAAGCCAAAGGGAAGTGCAGAGAATTGTTACTGCATAGAGTCTGCCCTGAAACGTAGATATTTCCTGCAAGACTCCCTTATGGGGATGTGCAGATAAGCTTCTAAGTCTAGGGTGACTAACCAGGCATCCTTGGCTAGCATAGGAAGAAGCTGTTGCAGTGTAAGCATTCTGAATTTTGGGACCACCAGAGAGGTGTTGAGAATTGACAGATCCAGGTAGGGCGCCAAGAGCTCTCTTTTTCTGTGCACCAGAAACAGTCTGGAGTAGAAACACTGTCCCCTTTGTTCTACTGGAACAGGTAGAATAGCCCTGATATGGAGAAGGGAAAGTACTTGCTTTTGCGCCTCTGTCCACTGGTTTGGAGGAAGGTCTGGCAACTCGCTTGGTGTTGGCAGTGAGTGGAAGTAGAATCTGTATCCCTGGGATACAATGTTTAAAACCCATCGGTCCTGAGTAATGGACATCCAGTTTTTTTGCGTGAAGGGCGAAGTTTCCTCCTAGGGGCGCAAGTACTTGGACATGGCTGGGAAGGATAACTGGAAAGTCATTGTGAACTTTTTCATAAGGGGTGGGGCTTACCACTCACTGGTTTTGAAGTGGAAACACTCCATTGTTTAGATCTCTCCATACCCTGAGACTGTAGTCTTGGTGGTCTGTTTCTCCTGGGTTTGGACTGAGAAGGCCTGAGAGGGACTGGAAAGGACCAGTTTTTGAAGGCCTATGCTTAGTGAATCTAGGTGGCTGCACCTGTAAGAAATCTTTGACTGTTTACACAGATTTAGCTTTTTCTTCCATCTTTTTAAGAACAACTTCTGCTTTTGTGCCAAACAAACGCTCATGATTTAATGGAGCATCTAGTAATTTTGCTTTGACATGGTCAAGCAAGACTTGTTCTTTTAGTCAAGCATGCCTTCTCAGTACAGACCCAGGGACAGCAGCCCTGCAAGATGCTTCTAAGGCATCAAACCCACATTGCAAAGTATGTTTACTAACTTGGTTTGCAGAATGCATTAACTCTTGTAAATCTTTATTTTCTGCACAATCTGGAAGCAACACCATTTTTTGTTTAATTAGTGCTATAATATGTTGCTGGTATTTCAACGTGTGAAACTGACAATTCAAAGCCCTAATGGGAAGAGTTTCAGAGGTATATAAAGTCTTACCCCATCTGTCTAAAGCTCTAGAATCCCAGTCTGAAGGGGTAGGGTTTTTGGCTGTAGTAGCCTTAATGCCTTTAGGTCCCTGGGAAATGGTCTCTGGATCCGCAGTTGGATCTTTAAAGAGAAATTTGTGAGAATCTGGTACTCTGTAGTACCGGTCAGGTTTTCTAGGAGCTGGTGGTAAGGTGTCAGGAGTAAGACTGGACGTGGGTTAATTTGCTTCAACAGTTGTTAATTTGAAGCATCAGCGGACTGCTGTTAGTAAGTATAAAAGTTGTAAAAGCAGATTTCAATTTGTCTGATGAAGCGACAGTCGTGAAAGCACTTACATCTGCATTTGTTTTTATGTATTAAATGCCTTTGGTTGTGTAAGTTTTGGTGCAGTTTGTTCTTTATTTACATCCAAAAATTCCCTGAGTCTCTTTTTGGACTGAGGATAGTCCAGGCATTCCCAGCGGAACCACTCTCAACGTATGCAAGGTTTCACCAACAGAGAAATCCTCTGGAGGAGAGGCAGAGGGAATGGATTCCTCTGCATCTGAATCCTCATAGGTAGATAAGGGTATTGTCCTGGTAATCAGAAGGGTCAGAGTCAACAGACTCCTGGTCTATAGAATCATAAGGAAATTCAATTCTTTTGTCTTTTGACAGGGGAAGGCTGGCTTCCCCTAATTAGAGTAATAAGGTCTTCAGCCATTCTAAGCATTTGTTTTTGCGGCATGGGAGGATGAGCATGTGCTTTGGACGTCAGTTTTCTAGGCGTAGTGCGAACTCTGGGCCTGCGAAACTCAGCAGTTTTAGTAGGAAATGAAGTTGTCTGTTTAATATGAATATCGGTAGGTCGGAATACACCCTCAGAAGCCGGTAGACACATCCTCAGGTTATATAGTCGAAGAAGCATCTCGTGGCATACTGGACTCCAAATGAGTCTCAGCATAGGCCTGTGAATCTGTAGAAGCTGGCATCAAGGGCTGCAAAGGCACCTCACTGAGTACCAGCAGACTTTCGAAGAGCGTCGTCGGCAGTTTTTGACCTATGCAGTCTGTCTTTGTGCTTTTTCAGAAGGTCGGTAGTCGGATGGCTTACCGAAGCCATTTCAGAAAACGGAGAATGAGAGCGAAAGAATTTACCTACAAAAATAGCCCGACGATTAATGGTTCAGGCATTAAACAAGTCACAAAACTGACAGCTAGGGACGTCATGGTCTGGGCCTAAACAGGTGACGCAGTA
Organism: Protopterus annectens; assembly: GCF_019279795.1. Lineage (NCBI taxonomy): Eukaryota > Metazoa > Chordata > Ceratodontiformes > Protopteridae > Protopterus > Protopterus annectens. Next base: position 645,110,295 of record NC_056746.1, read on the forward strand.
AGAATGAAAATCTCTAAGGTATTTGCTTTCCACACGACAATTGTTTTTTTCTGACATCGGTTAGAGCAAGAAAAGGATCCCCAACGGGGTACTTAGCTTTAGAAAACTTCAGGTCTGAAACTCGAAAAAAAAAAACGAAAATTTCAGGTAGTGACTGGCACATGCAAACTGCTTCGGGCTCCTTCTCGGCAAGAAAGACTGATGTAATGGCGTCGGCTGCATGTTTTATACCCCTGATGTCATGGAAGAGGCAACAGCATCCGACACAGAAATCCCAAGACTCTGGTATTCAGGCCGACTGAGGACTACCTGCAGGCAGATAACCAAGTGTGATAACTGCAACAGTGAAACACGAATATCTGTACCTTTCTGTCATGACGGCACAGGTGGACCACTCCAGATAAAAGATCAACTGTTTTACAAGCTCCAAAGGTCAGAAACAGTACAAGATTCAGCAAAAACCTGAACCTAGTCTATGCTAGTGTTTTTCAAGTGCAACAAACGAACAAAATAAGCAGATAAACAGTAATTACAGTTGTAAGAGGAATTCAGTTAGCAGATAATCTAAAAATGCAGTAAAATACAGCTGCACAGTTTAAACAAACACATACGCAGAAAATATAGCTTTAGTTAATCAGAAAGTGCAGAAAACAGTTGAAAATAAGCATTTATCTTTGCAGTCTCTCAGCAGGTATTTGGAAAACAGTACAGGAAGGGCAGAAGGCACTGCATTTCAAATATTTAAGTTCTACTATTAAACTGTGCTGTTTAAGATTTTGCCTGCAAACATGTTGTTTAGCGGTTACTGTTGACACATTGCCAAGTGTTTCTTGGGCTGTAACCAGACCCAGCCAAAACTGTATATTACTGTATTACAGTTATTATGTACAAATTACTCATAAACAAGCTCATTTAAGCTCAGTGAATGCTTAAAGCCACCCCAGCACTGGGGACCCTCTCAGTTTAGAAGGTAGTAAATTCCAGGCATATCCCGAACCCACAGGGTCAGAGTTGCTGGAGCCATGTCAGACTCAAAGCCTGTCACAAGTGGTGTCCCACAGGGCTCAGTCCTGGGTCCACTCTTGTTCGGCATCTACTTTTCTGAAGTACAAGCAAACACAGGAGGGTTATGGCTGACAAAGTTTGCAGATGACTGCAAACTGGGCGCCATAGTCGAAAACACATCTGACACAGATATCCTCCAGAAGGGCCTCACAGAAACGGATAACTGGTGCCAGAGCCATGGCCTGAAGTTAAACGCCAAAAAATGCATAGTCATACCCTTCGGGAAAAACAAGGTTACCCTAGCTACCATATAGGTGACAATCCATTGAGCACAGAAAAAGTCATCAGGGATCTGGGGACCCAAGTTGACAGTAGTCTTCGTTTGACACTCATGTTGCTAAAGTAGTTAGGAAAACCTTCTATATCGCCCACCTGATCATGAAGGGATTCACATCTAGATCAAGGAGGTCATCGTCCCCTGTACTCATCACTCATTAGACCTATGATTGAGTACAATGCCCGTTCGAATGTATCTGACCAGACACCTGATGCAGCTTGAAAGGCCCCAAAAGTTCCTCACCAAAAGGATAAAGGGTCTCAAAAATATGTCTTATGCTGCCCGACTGAAAGAACTCCAGCTTTATTCAGTCTCATACCGCTTGCTCAGAGGTGACCTGTGCCTGACATATAAGGCCATGTCAAACCCAGATTTGATGAATATGCTTCACCTCAAAAATCTAGATACCTCAGAACCACAAGGGCGGAGACTTAAACCTTGACATGGTTATAAATAGAACGTGCTGGAGGGACAGATTCATCACCCAGAGACTCCCTATGCTGTGGAACAAAATCCCGGTACATGTGAGGCAGAGCACCTCGCTGGCCTTGTTCAAGAGGAATCTTGACCAATGGATGGGAGATCGCAGATATACCCCAGGGATTACTTCAGTGTCACTGCTTGACAGAGGCACAGAAAAATGATAGGCATAGTTTTTATTCAAACTAAAGGGGTGGCGAAAGCCACATAACTATGGGCTAGGCTTATAAATGCCCTTGGGCAGATAGCCTAGTATGAACCTATGAACCTCCCACAAGTACAACACTTCAAATGCGTCACTGGAACTACTAGCAGCTCCTGGGAAGTTAAACACAGACGGTGAGAAAGATTATGCAGACTACTAATTAAAGCACCTCAAAGCAGAAACTATAAAAATACCAAATAAGGCAATTTTGTTTTCATAGATGGCTTTGGAGGATCTTATAAGGAATCTCAGCTTCTTACACAGGCTGACCAGGGAGCTCCTCCACTCATGAGATTTTACTCTTTTGCAACAATTTCTTCCTTCTGTTGTAGAGTTTGTTTATGGCAGGGGACCACCAGATTGGCTTCCTTTTTTTTGGAGGATAGCGTCTTGGTTCTGTTTGGGATAGCACGATTCATGCACTCGTGCTTAGAGTGCATTTGTGTAGGACTCAGCAGTCGTAACTGCATTGTCTAAGTGCATGGGTGTCATGAAGTTCGCCACTTCTGTCTTATGAAGCATGAAGTTGGATTTGGAGAAATGTTTTACATTTGAAGGGTCCACGGTTAGAGTCAGTGGGTTTGGCAAGATCCAACTCAACCGGAGACTCCTTTGTAGTAGTAAGGAAGTAGTTTACCTGGCACTCTGTAGCCTATGTCCTGCATTTTATATCAGAAAAACAAAAAGAACTATTGGGCAAAGGATATACAAGAATTATGACATTCAGAAGGGGGATGAACGTAATGCATTGGCAAGACATATTAGAGCCCACCCTGACCACTTGTTTAAATTGTGTGATTGATCAGGTGAATGTAAGTGATCGAAGGGGACCCACTGAAGATTACTTAGAATATCTCAAGTTGAAATGGCAACTCAAAACTAATGCCACACAACCCCCAGGGTTAAATGAGAATACTTCAATTACTAGTTTGCTCAAGCTGAAGGCTAATTATATTTTATAACTTGTGGAATAAGAAAAAAAAGATTTTTAGCAGTAATTTGGTATGTCTAATAAAAAATGTTTTAATATTTGTACACTATAGATACATGCAATGTCACTTGCTTGAACACCAAGCATTTTTTTTTAAAACCTAGAATTCCTTTTATCTGGTTTTGTTAGGTTTTATGTGTAAGAAGGGAGTTTATGCTTGGGCGTGCAACTGTTTTTTATGGAAATTGTTTTTATGAAAACTCGTTTGCTACATTACATATTTATATATTTAGATTTATGTTGTTTAATACAACTTTTTTGCTCAAAATGTTTAATTGGTTGGTTAGCTAGTGTACTTTAATAAGTTCAATTAACTAATTGATTAGCATGGGACCGCCTACAAGTAGTGCATTATACAAGGAGAAGCAGTGTGGGTATACTTTGTTCTAATGAAGTCCTGTTACTTTGGGGACAAAAGCGCTTGACTTGTAAATAAAACCTTTTTAGCAGTACTAAGCTCTGAAGACTTCTTACTTCCTACTGACTGTGATTTTTCCTGTTATTTGGTTCGGTCAGCAGGTATTTGGAAAACAGTAGAGCAAGGGCAGAAGGAACTGCATTTCAAACATTTAAGTTCTACTATTAAACTGTGTTGTTTAAGTAGATTTTGTCTGCAAACATGTTGTTTAGCTGTTATTGCTGATACATTGCCAAGTGTTTCTTGGGCTGTAACCAGACCCAGCCAAAACTGTATTATAGTTATTATGTACAAAGTACTCATAAACAAGCTCATTTAAGCTAAGTGAATGCTTAAAGCCACCCCGACACTGGGGACCCTCTCAGCTTAGAAGGTAGTAAATTTCAGACATATTCCTAAAGCTCCCACTCCCCACAACTAAATGTTCGTTCACTGGAACTACTAGCAGCTCCTGGGAAGTTAAACACAGACGGTGAGAAAGATGATGCAGACTACTAATTAAAAGCACCTCAAAGCAAACTAAAAATACCAAATACGGCAAGTTAGAAATTCAGTCCATCTTAGCAGATGAACAAGAAATTAACAAAATATAACATTCAGAAAAGCACCCCCCCCCCCCTTCTCAAGCACACACTCAAGCTGCAACAACCAATCACAGTGGTAAAAGCATTGCTGAAATACAGGGAATGTGAATACAAAAAACATTAAACATGAAACGTTCAACAGACCTGGTGTTCAGGGAAAACGTTTCACATGAACTTTTTCTCTCTGGAAATAAGAAAAAAACAGTGAATAAGGGCATATAAAACATTGCATGAAAACTATAAGAATCAGAGGAAGTTAGAATAGACCCTATAAGAAAGGCATGGGATGACCTCTGTATGGCTCCCAAGCATGCAACATTCTCAAGAAGGTTTAAGATTTTTGCTTAAAAATGTTTGCACATGTACTGTTATAGTCCAAGCAGACTTCACAGAATTTTTCCTCAGGTGGAAAAGCAAATGCTGGAGGTGTGATGAGAAAGAGAGAGGTAACTGGGGACACGTTTATGTGGGAATGTAACAAGTTGGCAGATTTAAAAATTCACATAAGACTGCTCTGCCTAAATCCTATGTCACTTTAGGACTTAGGAGTCAACTTAGGACACAAGCAATGCAGCAGATTAAGGGCAGAACCCAGGTTAAGCTTAAACCAAGCATAAATGATTCAGAAATTACACCTTCCAGCTACAGTATCACCCCTAATGACCGTATAAAAAAATGGGTGGTGTTGCATTTCCCAACTACCACCACATTCCCATTCTAACAAACCAATACTAAATTTCAATTCAGCAGCGCTTCTTATTAATTTCCTGAAATTAATTATACAACAAATATGTATTGCTGTTCTTTACATCCCTCCTAGTGACAATACAGCTAGACTGGAAGATTTCATACATGGGATTATTCATATAAATTCCGCAAGAAACATTACTACTACTAGTAATGTGTATGTCAATTGCTTAGACGTAAATTCTTAACTCCCCTACATCCAGTATCAACTTATTTGTTTTCACGCAACTATAATAGCCCCACACACTATAGCAAAACATCAAATTCCCTATTAGACTGGATTCTAGTATCGGAGCCTAGCAATACACCACCTCCGGTACAATGTCCGATTGTATCAGCTATCATTTCCCACTCTATACAGCCAGACACCTCACACATCCACTTTAACAGCACGTTTATAAAACATACAACTTTTCTAAGTTTAACCCGGAAGTGTTCATTACTAACCTATCATCTACTAAATGAAACTTCTTAAAATCCTCTCCACAGATGATGCTGTAACTGAATTTGATACAACTTTCCTGAACATCCTAAATACTCTTGCATCTCCTAGAAGCAGGAGACTACAAACAAATAATCCAATCTGGCTACTAAGAGACTAGAATGCTAATGCAGGATATAGAAAAAGCTTGGAAAGAATGGCAAATACATAAAACACCACAATTATCTTGAAAACTTCAGAATGTGTTGCAACTGCAACAAAAAGCAAATTAATTAAGACAAAACAACTATGCTACAATAACTTAGTAAACACAACCCTAAAAACTTCTGGACAGCCATTTAAGAAATTTTACATCCTGGCCATAAATTCAGTGCTAACCCCTCCCCCAATAACTCCTCACTCAAAACCACAATACAATTCAACTTATTCATAGATGGTACATCATGTTTAACCAATGATTCATCAACATCTAATGCTAACCCTGCCCAGCACCCATGCATCACCACATCCACCTTCCAACCTGTGCCCACATCATCTATAAAACTATTCTTAAATTCAAACCATGCTCTACTTCAGCTGATGACCTTCCAGGTGAGTTCCTTAAAACAACAGCCAACAGTACTGCCTACCCTGTCTCAGTCCTTAAATAGGTCAAACAAGGAATCCCATCTTCTCTCTCTGGAAAAAGTTGCACAGTATCCCTCTGCATAAAGGGGGAAATTCAAAATACATTAGAACTACGGTAATCTTATCCCCCTCTCCTAAATACCTGAAAAATGTATTGAAAAACAATTGCTAAACTATCTCTTGCAGGAAGAACTCCTGTCCCCCACACAACAATGCTTCAGTCCTTCCATAGTACTAACACTGCACTTCTAACCTATATAGGTACTATCAGCAAAGCTAGAGATAACTGCAAACTAGTCTCCTCCTTATTTCTAGACTTGTCTAAACTCTTCAACACAGTTTCTCACAGCAAACTTCTGCTTCTAATATCCTCCTTTTGGTCTTTCTCAGCCCACCCTTCTATGGTTAAAAAAACTAGCTTTAAAAAAAAAAAAAAAAAAAAAAAAAAAAAAAAAAAAAAACACACCCTACCTTTTCCCCAAATCAGTTTCCCATGGAAAAACAAAATTTAAGTCCTCTCTCGATGATACAACTACTTAAGTCACTTCTCACAGCGAATTATTAGGGATGATGCTGAATGATGATCTTAAATTTGACCCCCCATATACAAAACTGTGCAAGAAAAAGTCAGAGCCAAAAACAATCTCACTGAAGCAACAAAATCTACACTTGTAACCATGAAGAACCAGACACTGGTCCAGGTCAAAAATGTGTTCCAACTATTTATTAGAACAACAACAAAGCTACACTTGTAACCATGAAGAACCACACGCTGTCCAGGTCAAGAGTGTGTTCCAATTATTTATTAGAAAAACAACTAAAGCTACACCTGACACTACTTATCTCTTACCCACACTGCTTTATGATGCTCCCATCCTTAATGACCTTCAGGCATCACAAAACCTGAACACTGCTAAAACAAAGCTACTCAATTTGCAGTAAATACCCATTTCAAAACCCACAAATGTATAGCACTAAAAAACCTAAATTGGATATAATTACCCCATCAACTAACACACACAACGTCTTACCACCTATAAAATTATCCATAATCCATCTGCTTATTCAGCACAGCTATGTTCCTATTTGGTCAATAAAATCCCATGACCAAAAAACTCGAATCAAAACTGCTGGGCACGGTCTATACTCATACCATGTTGCCAAGGCCTGGAACTCCTTGCTCTATCCATCAGGAAAACGCCCTCCCTCCCATCCTTCAAAACCATTCTGAGAGACTTCCTAGCCAAAAGCTGCCTCTGTTCTTGCTCAACACCTGGATAAACTATATCCCTAAATGTGAAAACACATTCATACCTTAAATCTCTCTACTCTCCCTTATTCACTCACTTCCTTACTATCTCTCCCCTGTTTATTTTGTCAAAATATTCCATAAGCCTCCTTTTCTCTCACTTCATATTGCAATTCCTGTTTGTATTATACTAACTTACCTTTAATTTCTCCAGCTGGCTAAAATTTCTCCAACTGGCTAAAATTTCTCCAACTTTTAAATCATAATCATATAACTTGAATCAATTCTTCATTAATGTTTTCATATGTCTAATTTGGCATACTTATTATCACAAAAAACAGACAGTTGAAAGACCGGAAAAGTATTGTACTTAAAATGTTTTGTAATACTTTGGAGCTTTTCACCCTGGGCCTTTCCAATGAAATTGGGCTCCTACCCAGTTAGACTCTTCTAGTAATCAAAAGCCAAGAGACAGATAAACAGATAAACAAATACGAGGGGTCATAACAGCAAGACACACAGTAGTGATGCCAGGTAAGTTACACTGGCATAACTAACAAAGGGATCATAAAAGAAACTACTGGTCCAACATCGGAACAGTCATAGCACACCCTATTAAGATTAAAAATAAATAAATAAGAACTACGGACAGGAGTCTTCTGTAGAAAAAAAAAAGATAGGCTAGGAGGCTTTCAGAATTCCAAAATACAGAACTTAAATCTTAGGGATCCCGAGTTGCATTCAAGCATCCTGCATGAAGAATGTGGGAAGCACCCCCCCCCCCACAGACAGACAGACAGACACACATACATATATAAACAGCTGTTGAAAAGGTATCTTTGATGCCATTTGGAGTTCAGATCTTGGAATTCTGTGCTGAGAAATAAATCACACCATATCCCAGAATGACACCTATCACTAGTGTGGCATATGGACAGTATTTCAATACAAAAGTGTTCGGCAGCAACACAATAAAAGATGCAGCACAGGCAGATTCGAGTAGCACTGACTTGTAAACCTTACAATAACAAGTGGTTGACACTTCCGTGCCTAGTCATCATCAGCAGGACTTTCCAAGCACAAAGTATTAATGGGTCTAAATAAGCACAGAGTCCCAGGCACTCAAAAAACAACATCCCAAAGGCAGGGGGACTCAGGAGTCTTGTAGCTCACACAGATTGAAGCTCACATTCCAATGTGACTACATGTTCAGGCTAGACAATCAAGTAGGATTGGGCTATCGGGGGAAGGGCACTTACCATTTAGAGAAAGTGGTAGCAAGCAGGTATGTCACAAATTACTACCCCCTTATTAACACCATAGATACAGCACAGGGTTTCCAAATCCTTTTATACATCACAGCCTATTCAGGGTTTCCAAATCCTTTTTTTGTGTAGTGCTGTTACACAATGTTCCTTATATACTATACCATGACAAAAGCAACTGCATTTGACAACACATCCATGGGATGAAATGTACAGTTGCAACAAACACTCCTCGGTCAGCAGACTGGCCTCACTACAAATGAATTTATTATACAAACAATATCTAGTGGTGTAGAGAGAAAGCCCTAACTGTGCCCCAGGTGTCCTCAGTTTGATTAGCATCTCAGGAGCTTGACGGTGCTGGCAGTGGTGGATGGCTGTGCTCATCCTGGGGGTAGGGGGGGCAAGGTAGACAGGATGCACAGTGCCACAGTTGCCATGGAGGATGGGTGTCATCATGGTGCAGATCATGGGGTGAGCTTTCAACTCAGCTGCCTTCATTACTGACACTGTGGGTGCATATACTTGTAAGGGGAAATAATCACTGTTCCTACAGTGACACTGATAACTTGTACCCCCCCAAGATGTAGAGTTGGGCTAAACAAAACACCTTTATTACCAAGATGCCAGAGAGGCCACAAGCAACCCTCATGTCTGCCTACCGGCAGGCCTCTCTGGATGTTTTTTGCCCCCAGTAGTACACTGGGAGAATTTCCTACAACAGAGGAATGAACTGGCACAGTGACTGGAAAAAGCTTGATGGTCAGAAGACAAACGGGTAAAAAAAAGAAAAGCACATAGCCTTCTCTACTTTATACCTCTTTCTACTTCAATTTGCCATTCAACACTGTGTACGCCACAGCATGCCACCTCAGTTTAATACGTGGGGCACAAAGTACAGTTGTGTACACTTATCATAAATGTAGATGTTAGAGTGTCTTCACTGTTGCAGTCATGACTGTAGGGTTCTCCCCTGCCGGCAGGCAGTCCTCGGTCGGCCAGAATCCCATAGTCTGGGTCCGGCATCGGCTGTTCAGCCATGCTCCCTGACGTCAGAGCGCCAGGAGTACAAAGCTGATAGCTGACGCCATGTTCTCCAGTTTTTCTTGCCCCAGATGTCAGGAGTCCCAAAATGAGTAAGGTCCCATATCCTTTGCAAATACACCTCAGAAGAATGGTGAAAAAAGGAACCACACAAAAGTAAAAGTAAGAGGGGACAGGAGGGAGGGAAACCCAGACTGCAAAAGTGAAGACACTCGAACATCTGCATTTATGGTAAGTGTACACAACTGTACTATGTTCATCGTGTTTCACTGTTGCAGTCATGACTGTAGGGTAGAATCCCAAAGCAGAATGAAAGGGAGGTGGTCAAAGTAGAAGGGGCGGCTAAAAGGCCCTGCAAGACGGCAGAAGCAAAGCCTGCCCTAGACTTGGAGTAGAGAGGTAGATTATAGTGCTTTGAAAAAGTATGCACTGAACTCCAAGTTGCAGCTTCCAAAATGTCTTTGGTAGGAACTCCCCTGAGGAAGGCAGCTGAAGTGGCAGCAGCTCTGGTGGAATGAGTCCGTATACTCCCTGGGATTTGCTTTCCATGGTGTGAATAACAAAATCTGATTCCATGAGCAATCCATTTAGAAACGGTCTATTTTGAATTGGCTTTACCTTGGGAACTTGAAGCATAAGAAACAAACAATTGCTCTGATTTTCTGATGTCCTTGGTTCTGTCCAGGTAAAAACGTAGTTGTCTGTGTACATCCAAGGAATGTAAGATCCTTTCCCCTTTATTTTGAGGAGTAGGGAAAAAAGTTGGCAAGTGAATAGTTTGATTTAAAGCCACTTTGGAAACCACCTTAGGCATGAAAGTAGGATTAGTCCTTAAAGACACCCTGTCTTGATGAAAAATAATATAAGGTTCCACAGCCATAAGAGCTTGCAACTCTGAAACTCTCCTGGCAGAGGTCAGAGCTAACAGGATGGCTGTTTTCCAAGATAAAAACTTGATGTCAGAAGAGGCAGCAGGCTCAAAAGGAGGTAAGGTGAGCTTTTCCAAAACATAGTTGAGATCCCAAGCAGGAATGGGAGGAGATCTAGGAGGTCTTAAGTTCTTAGCTCCTCTGAGAAACTGTCTCGTGAGCTGGTGGGAAAAGATTGGAGGGTCTGTATTATAATGAGCGGAAATAGCAGAGGCATGTATCTTAATGGAAGAGAAAGAGAGACCCTTATGTAAGAGATCTGTCAGGTAAAGTAAAATCAAAGGAATGTTAGGAAGAAGAGGATCAGAATCCTGAGCCTGCATCCAGGAACAAAATCTTTTCCATTTTCCTGCATAAAATTTTCTAGTGCTAGGACGTCTGGCTTCTAAAATGACATCCATAACCTGCTTGGGTAGGAAAGAATGAATCAAAGACCCTGGATTAACCAGGCCGCCAGGCTGAGAGTTCGGACATGGGAGTGTAGAACCTGACCCTGGTGTTGGGACAGAAGGTTCGGAGTCTGTGGTAAAACCCAAGGGGGCTCCAGACATAGGTTTTTCAGAGTTGGGTACCAAAACTGTCGAGGCCAATTTGGGGCCAGCAAGATTATCATCTTGGGCTTGTCCTGTTTGATCTTTAATAATACCTGTAGAAGAAGAGGAAGAGGCGGAAAGGCATATCCCGAGAGGTTTCTCCAACTGAATGATAGTGCATCCACTTTCCAAGCTTGTTCGTGGAAAGTCCTGGTGCAAAAAATCTGTAGTTGATGATTGAGGTGGGATGCAAAGAGGTCTACGTGAGGACATCCCCAGACTGCTGTGATCATCCTGAATATTTCGGCGTCCAGCATCCACTCGTGTGGATCCGAAAGGTTTCTGCTCAGACTGCCTGCCAGGAAGTTTTGCTTCCCTGATAGAAACTGAGCTTGAAGGTCCAGATTGCAAGCTAGAGCTGTGTTCCATAGATCCATGGCTAGTCTGCAAAGGGGGTAGGAATGAGATCCCCCTTGCTTGTTTATGTACCACATAACTGTGGTGTTGTCTGTCCGTATCAGTTGTTGTCCTGGTTGTAGAAGATTCCTGAAGGCCAATAGAGCTTTCTGAATGGCTAACATTTCCTTTAAATTGATATGCAGGTGCTTCTGATCCTTTGTCTAAAGGCTCTGCAGACAGTTGCCCTGAAAGTGTGCTCCCCATGCATAATCTGAGGCATCCGTGGTTAGTATCTGAGTGGCAGGAGGCAGACACAGAAGGGTTTTCCCTTTGTTTAGGGTACATGCCTTGGACCACCAAAGGAATTCCTTTTGAAGACAAGGCAGGACGGAGATCAGTATGTCTAAACAGTGGCAATGCTGAGACCATACACTTTTTAGGTACCACTGTATTTCCCTCATATGTAGTCTTGCATATGGTACGAGAAGGATGCAGGAGGCCATGTAACCTAAAGCCTGCAGGAATCTCCTTGCAGATAGCCGAGTTAAAGTTGCCAAGGTTTTGAAAGTTGAAGCCAGCTGTAACTGTTTTTCGTATGTCAGAAATGCCATCTGGGTTGTTGTGTTTAAAGAAGCGCCCAGAAAATTTATCTGTTGTGAGGGTGTCAAATTTGACTTTATGTTTACAGTGAATCCCAGGAACTTGAGAAGATTCTGAACAAACTGTAGATGCTGGAGTAAGACCTCCTTGCTGTCTGCCTGAATAAGACAGTCGCCCAGATAAGGGTAAATTTGAATTCCCTTGAGTCTGCAATAAGCTACTACTGGAGCCAGGCATTTGGTGAAGACCCTGGGCGCAGTAGACAATCCAAAGGGCAGCGCAGAGAATTGAAAGTGCCTCGATCTGGCCTTGAACCAGAGGTATTTTCTGCGTTCCTGCCTGATGGGAATGTGTAAATATGCCTCCTTTAAATCCAAAGTTACCATCCATGCATTTTTGGTCAGCACTGGAAGTAGCTGCTGTAGAGTAAGCATCTTGAATTTTGGTATCTCTAGAAAAGTGTTCAAGACCGACAGATCCAGAATGGGTCTCCATGAATTTTGCTTCCTGGGGACTAGAAAGAGCCTTGAGTAAAAACCTTGTCCCATCTCTGAAAGTGGAACTAGTTCTATGGCTTTCATAGCCAAAAGAGCTTCCACCTGGTTTAAGGCCTCTGTCCATTGATGTTTTGGAAGATCTGGTCATCCGCTTGGCCTTGGTAGGGTATGAAAATGGAATTTGTAACCTCTTGAAACCACATCCAGAACCCACTTGTCTTGGGTTATACGAGTCCAATTTAGGTGAAAAAGAGAAAGTTTTCCTCAGAGAGGGGCTTCCAGGCAAGAAGTTCCTGCAGCCCAACAGAGGGAGTTCATTGAGTCCGTTTCCTGTGAGCTTGCGACCTGTCCTCTCCTCCCCTAGGGGTGGAAGCAGTCCACTGTCTTGGTCTATAAGAGGCTTGTGTTTGAGGCCTTCCTCGGGAGCGTCTGTAGAGGCCTGTCTGAATTAGGAAAGGTCCAATTTTTTGTAGGCCAATTCCTGCTAAATCTGGGTGGCTGTACTTGTAAGAAATCTTTAACTGTTTGCATGGATTTCGCCTTGTCCTCCATCTTTTTAATCACCTCTTCAGCTTTAGATCCAAACAAAACATTATGCTGAACAGGAGCATCCAATAATTTAGCTTTTACTTGATCTGGCAAATTTTGTTCCTTTAACCATGCATGCCTTCTAATTACTGTGCCAGAGGCAGCAGCCCTACAAGAAGCCTCCAAGGCATCAAATCCACAGTGTAAACCATGCTTCCCAACTTGTTCAGTGGCATGCATTAAGTCATGTAATTCCTTATCATCTGCACAGGCGGAAATGGAAGTTAGCTTTTGTTTTAAAACAGACAGGAGAAATTGCTGGTATTTCAGCATATGAAACTGACAGTTTAAAGCCCTAATGGATAAAGTAGCAGAAGTGTACACTTTTTTGCCCCATCTTTCTAAAGATCTGGAATCCTTCTCAGTGGGAATGGGGTTTTTAGCAGAAGCGGCCTTAACTCCCTTAGGACCCTGAGAAATAGTTTCAGGGTCAGCAGTAGGGTTCTTGTATAAAAACTGGTGGGAATAAGGAACCCTATAATATCTGTCAGGCTTAACAGGAGCAGGAGGAAGAGTCAGGGGTTAAGTTAGCCTCCAAAAAAGCATCATCCACAATATCCAAAATAGAAGGAATAGCCAGGGGTCTATGTTGGGGAAGAAGAAAATCCCTTAGTCTTTTCTTAGATTCCGAATACTCCTGTCCTTCCCAGTGGAAATGTTCCCTCATTTCATGCAAAATTTCCCCAAAAGAGAAATCCTCAGGGGGAGAAGCTGAAGGAATGGATTCCTCAGCATCAGAATCCTCATAAGGAGGGAAAGAATATTCCTGGTCAGAAGAAGAAACTGAAGAAACAGAAGCCTGATCAGAGGAGTCATAATAAACTTCCTGCCTTGGCCTTTTATCTGGAGGGGGATGTGAACCCCTAATCATAGTAAGTAAGTCCTCCGCCATCTTAAGTAACTGTTTGTGACTTGGGAGCCGGATCAGAAGAGGCCTGTGTTGCAGTCTTTGATTTGGAAGGAGTCTTTGCTTTTGTCTTTGGCTTTTGCCTTTATTAGAAGCTGAGTAGGCCTGAAAACCCCTTCGGAAGCCGGTACCTGCACAGCGGCTCCAGACCCATCCGAAGGAGCATTGTCCGAAGGTCCTGCAATAGAAATATTCAAAGGCCTAGTTGGCTCCTCGTGGGAGTCCGTTTCGGCTATCGGTTCCGAAATGGCCGACAGGGGCTGCAAAAGCACCTCACTGACTATGGCCGAACCTGAAGCTGGCTCTGCTTGTACGATATCGTCAGATTTGGACCTCTGAGGCCTGTCTTTGTCCTTACGTCGTTTGTGAATTCCGGTAGCCGGAACCGTATCCAACGACATTTTGTAATTAAAACACTTACCAAAGTAATGAAATGCAAAATCGTACCTTCGTTTAATTGTACGTTGATTGAATCTAGCACAAAACCGACAACTAGCTACGTCGTGGTCAGGGCCTAAGCAAGGAATACAGTAAGAAAGAAAAGCCTTATGAGGTATTTGCTTCCCACATGAAATACAATTATTACCTTTTTCTGACATAGGACTGGAGCAAGAAAAAAAAAGTTTCCCCAGGGGTACTTAGCTTTGAGTAGGAGAAGAAAGTCTTCGGACTGAAGTTTGTTCAGAAAAGATGGTCAGGAGGTCAGCCGACCGGCACTTGCGAACTGCTATCACCGCATGGCAAGAAAGACTGGAGAACATGGCGTCGGCTGTCCGCTTTGTACTCCTGGCACTCTGACGTCAGGCAGCATGGCTGAACAGCCGATGCCGGACCCAGACTTTGGGATTCTGGCCGACCGAGGACTGCCTGCCGGCAGGGGAGAACCCTACAGTCATGACTGCAACAGTGAAACACGATGTACATCAGTTTGTGCTGCACAAATCAGACCGATATTCACTGAATCACCAACATGCAGTTATTCATTAAACATCTATGTGCACCAGTAACATCTGGTGCTTATCTACCCTTTGATAGCACAATCATGCAAATGAGATGAATACATTATATGCGACTAGGTTTCAAAATAGATTTGGCCTGATTATGTAATGCTATATGAAGCATATGAACCTCCAAGGACAATAAGAATTTGCCACAGACATCTTCTGTATAGACTTCTTGACCTACAAGGGCTGCCTTTCAAACACCTCGAAAATGCATTCCTTTACCTGGCTCAGTAAATCTATACTTACTTGTCATTTGTTATCCAGTTATGTGTTCCTGACATGGGCTAAATTCTTAGCTAGGCTTGTAAGGTCCTCGGGGCCAATTGCCTAGTAACTTCCTAAGACAGTAAATAACCTTTTAGGTCTGGGCTTAGGTGATGGCCAGAAAAGTGACATCTGGGGAAGGAAGCTACCTGCTGACAAACACTACTACTTACAGTACTATTTATAGAGTCTGGGTGCTGAGGGGATGTCACCCAACATGCTACAAAGTAAACACAGGCAGCAGTGATAAGTGGATATACACCTATAATTCCAGGTGTACACTCCGAGGGCAGTAATGTTTGTATGCACAAGAAGCACCTCTGAGAATGTTAGCACAATGTACAGAATGTTAACACAATGTACCGCTCAGCTTGGACCTTTGCCCAGTTCATCAGATCCCATCAGTAGTGCTGTGATCCTTATCCCAACCATGGCAGTTGCTCTACATATATTTACTTCTAGCTCAGTCTGTTGAGGTTCTACTTCTCACAAAAGACCCTGCTATGCATTCATGACTTCTTGTGACCAAGTTTCATTTGACTTTTACTAGGAAAAATCAAGCTATCAGTAAATAACTTTCATCCCAAATTATTCATCTTTGACAGTTTACATGCACTTCACCATGTTTAGTACTCACTGCCATCTTGAAAGATTTAAAACTTGATAAAAATGATTAAATGGCTCTGGAGAAGTTACAATTTTACTTAATTCCCCAATAAGTACGTTTACTGCTACAATTAGAAACAGTTCCTGCACATAAGAAGTTTAAGACAGAAATGCAGAGTGAAGAGGGGCTAATCTGGCACATAAACTTGGCAGCAGTTACTGGAATTGAGAAAGCAGTAAAATTCAGCACTACTTGATCAGCATGAAAAAATAAAAAAGTTAAACATGTAAAAATGTATTTAAAAAGAACACAACAAAACTATTTGCAACAGAATACATTGTTGCAGGTGGCACAGAGAAGATTTGAGAGTGTATTTCATTAGACAGCTTGTCTGCACAATACAGTTAAAACGTTTACATGACCTTATGTGGTTAAATTATATACATATACATGGAACTTAAGCCTTGCTCACAGTTGTTAACTGCCCAGTTTTGCTTAATTAAATACACATGAATGAACAAACTGAATACAGAGGCTTGTTCCAGCAACCGCGTCATCCCTTGGAAAAAAATTACATTTGGCCCAAATCTATGGGTGTTTGAGCTGCTTGACTCGCAATTTTCAAACATAAGGGTTTGATGTTCATTATAATTATTAGTAAGTGTTTGTGTGCGCACGCACTAGTGCATTTTCCCCATATAACAGCAGTATTCAAGACACCATGTTGAGTACAGTATATGCACAATGGACACTTTTGTGTGTGGTTTAAAAGGGATAGTCAAATTAAATAATTATTAGCTTGCTGGCTGAATGTAACAATGTACCAACCACACAACCTACCCTCAAGAAGTACGCCACTGTTATAATGGAATTTTGCACCTAAAGGGGATTCTACACACACACACACACACACACACACACACACACACACACACACACACACACACACACACACACACACACACACACACGCACGCACAGTGTTCCTTCGAAACAGAACTACACCATTAAGAGTTCATGAAGCATGTCCTTTTTTTTCTGTAAGTCTGGTCAAGATTACAAACCAAATGTAGGAGTCCGCATTTAATACAGGGCTTTTCCACTCAACTTCACTAAATTGTCAATAACTGGGTCCAAGTGCAATACATGTGAAGTCTAATGTTTATGTTAATACAGTTTGATTACTTTTATATGAATGTAAATTTGCCTATGTCGCAAGTGATAATTCAATAAAGGTTCGAAAAAAAAAATAGTATATGAACTCATGACAATTACATTAAGCAACCGAACCCCCCCCCCGCAACAAAAAAAACATTATGAATGACAGTAAAACTTTTTTTTACAAGACAGTACGAGTTCACATTACGCATTAAGGGATGGCTCTCTAAGATGACAGATTGGTTAAAAAACATTACTGATAAATGACAAACATCCGGCATATAACTTGGCAGATTTTCTCCTTATAAAAATTTCAGCTAACTAAATGGCACCTTAGTTTTAATCACATCAGTTTTAGGACCTTAACTCATATAAAGGAGGAATACTGTTACTGCAACACAAGCTTATATCAAAAGATGCTTGCCACTTTGCAAGTCTACTATCATCATCCAGCTCTTCAAGGTAAGTTGTATGAATTAATTTTAGTTAGAGTGCATTGTAAGGATACTTGTTATTTTTAAACTGAACACGGACATATTTGTGCCCGATGAGGGCAGCAGCCGGAATACGGCTAGAGGCTGCCCTCAATATACAATTCCTTTAGTATGGGAACCAAATTATTCCTGCCCTCTGAGTCAGCTTGGGGATTAAGTGTTACATCAGTGACAACCTCAGTTGAACTGTTGTAAAATCTCATACTGATACTTTATCCCTTGAATCTAGCAGCAGACAGCCATGATGACAAAAAAGAATTTATGTACCTACCGTAACGTTCCATCTATGTTGTACATTTTCATTCTTTCTCAACTGTTGGGTTCGGATTCAATCCTTGGATCAGACTCTGCCATTACTAAATCTTGTGGTAACCAAAAAGCTCTTGAGCTTCTCCCTTGCCCATAATACACCAACCCATAACATACCTCAGATCCTGTTTGCTGATTTTACCAGAAAAGTATCTGTTAACATGCATCTATAAAGAGATGCTTAAAAATGTATGTGTCCTATAGAGGAAACCATATCAGAAGCTCAAAAGGACAGTGGTGTCCTTATAAAATCTCTGTCCTCCAGAATTTAGTAGAAATAAAGGATGGGGGTTAGTGGGTGGGAAGTTGAAGAAGAAAAAAGTTATGTACTCACCATAACGTTCCATCTGAGTCATTATACTTCATTTTTCTGCAACCTGTGGGTATAGGGATCTGTATCGGATCTGAGCTGGCAACTTTTTTTCTAGCATCTGTTCCTAGCTCCGAGCTCCTCCCCTTACCCATAATGCCCTATCTCCTATCTTCCCTCAGATCGAGTTTGCTGCAACTAAATACATAAGCAACTCAGCCCAATGAACCAAACCTGAAAAGACAGGACAAGGTCCAGTGGCCGTAGGGAGGGAATGTTGCAGAAAAATGAAGTATAACTACTCAGATGGAACATTATGGTGAAAACATAACTTCTTTATCTGAAGTAGTTAACTTCATTTTATCTGCAACCTGTAAGACAGAGTCCCCAGCTACTCCAATCCTGGGAGGCCCTTATGGAAGGATATTCCTGGGCACCGCAGAGCCAAAGGATGCTCTACCCCTAGAAATCAGATCTAATTTGTAATGGGAAATGAAGGTGTGTGAATTGGCCCAGGTCGCTGCTGCACAAATGTCATCCAAAGGCACCCTAGACCAAAAGGCAGCAGAAGTCGCCATGGACCTGGTAGAGTAAGCTTTAACAATACCAGGAGGAGATAAACCTTTTGCTTTGTAGGCATGTGAAATGCAAAGAGTGATCCATCTGGCCAAAGAAACTTTAGAAATAGCTTTTCCCAGAAATGCTTTGGAAAAGGAAACAAATAACTGGTCAGTCTTGCGGAAAGACTTTGTTCTATGAAGATAAAAATGAAGCTGTCTATGAACAAGTAACAAATGAAGTTTGTATTCACCTTTATTTTGGAAGTTAGGGAAGAAAACGCGCAGATTAATGGACTGGTTTATGTTTGCTTCAGATGCCACTTTGGGTAAGAATGAAGGATTAGTATGGAGAGAGACCCTATCCTTGTGGAAGACTAAATATGGAGGCATGGCAGACAGAGCTTGAAGCTCAGAAACCCTCCTAGCAGATGTAATGGCGACTAGGAAAGCGGTCTTCCAAGACAAAAATTTCAAATCCACAGAAGATGCACGTTCGAACGGAGGAGCCACCAATGCCTGTAAAACAAAGGTAAGGTCCCAAGGAGGCACTGAATCCTTAACAGGTGGACGTAACAGAAAAGTACCTTTAAGACAAGCCTTACACAGCCTAGAGGAGGCTAAAGCAATGTTGTCTTCACAAACATGAAAATAAGAAATGGCTGCCAATTGTACTTTCATTGTGGAGGAACTAGCTCCTTGCTGAAAAATGCCAGACAGGAAATCCAACACCGCTGGAACAGGGGCTGTAAAGGGATCTAGTTTTCTCTGATGCCCAAATGGAAAAGCGCTTCCATTTACTGCGATAAAGTTACCTAGTGGAATCTTTAAGAGAAGCCACCAGAATGGATTTTACTGGGGATGAAAGACCGGGAGTCCTGGCAATCAACGGAACTGGAGCAACCAGGCTGTCAGCTTGAGGCTGCCTAGATCGGGCGGATGGGCCCCCGACAGATGGGAGATTAGATCCGGGCAGGGATCCAGAACTCACGGGGGAGCCAAGAGATGAGACCAAAGGAATGGGAACCAAACCTGACAATTCCAGAACGGGACAATGAGGATAACTTTGCACCGCAGTCGGCAAGCTTTCTGAAGAAACTTCGGAATGAGTGGCAATTGTGGATAAGCATACAGAAGCCCGGGGGGGGGGGGGCAAGCATGGACTAGAGCGTCTCTGGGGACTTCCCCTGGTGAGGTAATCAGAGCAAAGAACTCGCTGCACTTCGTGTTGGAAGGAGATGCAAAGAGATCGCAGCAAGGCTGACCCCATGAAAGGAAGATCTCCATCGCTACGGACTATTTCAGAGACCACTCGTACGGCATCAGAATAACCCGACTCAATCTGTCCACTAAAATGTTGGAGCACCCCGGGATGTGCGTTGCTATCAAAACCAACAGGTGGAGATCGCCCATTCCCACACTCTCATGGCCTAGCGACATAGGGAGTAGGATCTGGTTTCCCCCTGCTTGTTGATATACCAGACAACCGACATGTCTGACTGAATTGCAATCAATCCGAGAGGAAGGACAGTGTGAAAGGCTTCCAATGCTAAAAGCACTGCCCTCATGTCTAGAACATTTATATGCAACTTGGTCTCTGACTGGGACCATGTGCCTTGGACTGTCATTCACAAACAGTGATCCCCCCCCACCCGAGTTAGGAGGCGTCCATGGTCACTGCGGCTTGACTGGAGATGACGCGAAGAGGTATCCTTCTGATATCTCCGGTGAACTTAACCACCAAAGAAGAGACACCCTGCAGATGTGATCCTGATTGGAAATTCCATGGGCAGGTCTAGCCAAAACCACTGAACAGCCAGAGTCCATTTAATAACCCGTATATGAAGGCGCGCACAAGGGAGAATCGATATGGAGGCAGCCATGGAGCCCAGAGCCCGGAGAACCTCGCTCGCCTTTGGAGACTTGGAGTTCGCTATCTGAACTATGTGGCACCTGAGGTGTAAGATCCTGTCTGGAGTTAAGAATACCTTCATCTGCAAAGTGTCTAGCTGTGCTCCAATGAAATCTAGAACTTGTACTGGTTGCAATTAGGATTTCTGAACATTGACACTAATTCCCAACCGAATGAAGTAATCTCGGGCCAGACACAGGTGATGCTTGTTGGGCGCAGCTAAGAGCCAGTCGTCCAGGTATGGAAACACCTGAATACCCTAAAGCCTCAGATGAGCCGCTACAACTGCCATTACCTTGGTGAACACCCTGGCGGCTGGGGTGAGACCAAAGGGTTGGGCTCTGAACTGAAAATGACTGGCTCCCAGCCAGAAGCGCAGAAACCTCCTGGAGCTTCTGTGTATTTTGATGTGGTAGTAAGCATCCTGGAGGTCTAACGAGCACATCCAGTCGCACTCTCGTGGATAAGATGGAATGGATTGTAGGGTGACCATCCGGAATTTGTTTGGCTACAGACAGGTTTAAATGTTGACAAGTCTAGAATGGGCCTGAGGTCCCCAGTCTTTTTTGGCACCAAAAAGAACCTTGAGTAGATGCCTGATCCGGACTGATCGGGGGGGGGGGGGGACCTGTTCGATTGCTCGTTTGAGAAGCAGTTTTGAAACCTCTAGAGCTGCGGCCTCCCTGTGAGTGGGTGGAACATCCGGGAGGTGTTTTGGAATATTTGGAGGGGCAACAAATGGGGTAGTGTAACCTCTGGATATTATCTGTAACACACAGCGATCTGTCATAATGGACTCCCATGACGCTGGGTGTAAGGACAATCTTCCCCCAACTGCCTCCAGAGTAGGACAGTCGGGCAACACCTCAGGGCTGCTGACCGGGTCTATCAGAAAAAGGTTCCCTAGAACCAAAATTCCTGGGACACCCTCTACCTCTGGGTCGACGTCAATCCTGTCCCCCCTCTGCCTCTGGGGGAATAGTTGGTCCTGGGAAAACTGTGATTTTTGGAACCACATCATCTTCTGCCCTCTGATTCCTAGAGAAGGACCGCTGATGGTTAGAGAAGCGGATCCCAACGGCAGACAGTCTTCCCGTCCTTTTTGCTCTGGACAAGTGCATCACGTACTGTCTTCCCAAAAAGGGAAGAACTGTCGTAGGGAGCGTTGATAAACGACGCCTTGAAAGGGTCCGTGAACTGACACAACCTGAGCCAGGCATGAAGCCTCATGGCTATGCCTATCCCAGCCCCCCTAGCTGCTCCTTCCGTGGCATGGGAAAGGAGCCACATCGACATGTTTGAGACTGACTTCAGAGTAGACATTTTTGCAGAGAACAACTGTTTGTCCTGCAGCGATAAAGACTCTGGGGGCGATCAGTGAATTCCGAAGCAAGGTCTCGCTGAAGCCAGATCACGTGCCAAATAATTCAGCACACGGATTGAAAAGGTCGCTAAGGAATAGACGCGCTTCCCAAACCTATCCACCGACCTGGACTCCTTGTCTGGAGGGTGGACTGAGGAACTCTCCTGTGCTAGTCCCTTCTTTGTGGCCACTGCAACCAACATAGCGTCAACTGGGGCTCCTTTTGACTAAGATTGTCTGAAGGGGGAGATAAAATTTTGTCAGGGCGTTTGGGGATGGGGTCTACGGCGTCAGGCTCCTTCCATGCCCACATGGTGATAAGGTCCACCAAGGGGTCTGTTGGCGGGGACACCCAGGAAGTAGATGGGGCCGTGCCAAAGACCTTCAGGAACACCGACTCATCCCCAGAAGCTATTGGGGATGACCAACCTCCCCTCTGGCGGAGGATCTCCATGATTTCTCCGAAGGAGATGTCTTCGGGAGGTGACCTGGAGGAACCTTCTCCTTCATCTAAGTCAGTGTCCATAGTGAGGGACTCGGGGGAGTCCAAGTGCCTCCTTTTGCACTTGCGCTTACGGTGACCCTCTTCAGTGGGATTCTCAGAAGGGGATTCGTGAGCCGCAGAGGTTTCCTGAGGGAAATTAACCTGGGGATCCTCTGGCATGGACCGTCCCTGAACAAACCGATTACACGCAAGGTGGAACCAATGCACGGTTCAAACCGAGAACATCCAGGTAAACCAAAAACTAACCAGCACAAAGGAGAAAAGTGCCTAAATCTTAGTTTATTGTGGCGATATCTGAATCTACATAATCCAAACTGGTTTTGGCTATATATCAAGCCTTCCTCAGTGCAATAGAAATAAAAGTCATCTAGAAAGCACATCCTGGTTATTCCTTATATACCCAAAGACTATTAAAGGTGTATACATCTCGAAACAATATATACACACATTTCAAAAATGAAAAGTATAAACTATAAAATAAAAATGTATGTATATCTGAAGAAATGAATCCATTAACTTAAACTTCAAAATACGTCAAATGATAGGCTGACACCAACTAATTTGTTTCATTTAAACTAGGTTTGAATAAAGCTCCTAACCTGGTAACCCATGAGGATTCCATATTTAATATGTCATGCCAGCCTGCTTTAAAATTTCTATGCATGTCAATTTTATCAATAATAGTGAATTTAAATTGTGCAGTTTGGTGAATCATGGTATGTGTATATAGGGCATTGGAGATTTTATGACTTCTGATGGCGCTAAGGTGTTCACTTATCCGATGTCTGAGTGGTCTTGAAGTTTGGCCTACATAAAAAGAAACATGTGTATGTGGCCAAATAGATCACTCAATCAGTGCTGCAGTTACCAAAAAATTTTATCTGGTATACCCTGGAAGTATATATCAGCCGATGAGAGACCATTTAACTTTGCAAGAACAACAAGCGCTACATGAACTCAGTTCCAATCACAACATTGTCATTGCACCAGCTGATAAGGAGGGAGGCACTGTAATAATGAACTGGTCAATGTACCAAATGGAAGCCCATAAACAATTGTCTGATGCCCGGTTTTACATACATATGGTGGTGGATCCAACACCCAATTTCAAAATACACATTGATTCCTTTTTGGATTTGGCCACAGAGGAAGGTGTTATTGACAAACATAAATGCAAACAACTCAGAGTTTCTGATCCTATCGCTCAGTATCTATACTTGCCTCCAAAGATCCACAAACATCCAACATGCCCACCCGGTAGACCTATTGTTTACGGCAGAGGATCCCTCACTGAACCATTATCAGCATTCCTCACATATTACTTAAAACCATTACTATCTATGGTCAGATCCAGTTTTCAAGATACTACAGAATTTTTAAATATTGTTCAAGATACACAACTGGAATCAGATTGGTGGCTATGTACATTGGACGTCACTTCCCTTTATACCAGCATCCCACATGATGCTGGTATATCAGCTATTGCATATTGGCTAGATAGATCCCAACTATATACTCCGGGATTCAACAACTTTTTAATCAAATTGACTCAATATGTGTTGACTAAGAACATTTTTTATTTTGAAGGACAAGCGTATTGGCAAGCAAGAGGCACAGCTATGGGAGCATCTTTTGCTCCCATATATGCAGATTTGTTCATGGGTTTTTTTGAAGAACAATTTATATACGATTCTCATAACAATATTTATATGGAAGAACTAGATATTTGGAGAAGATACCTAGATGATTGTTGGATGGTGTGGCGGGGTGATTTGACCTTAGTACATGAGTTTGTAAAATATTTCAACACATGGGATATTCAGTTTACTTTAAATATACAACATTATGAAATAGTTTTTTTGGATGCATTAGTCTCTCGACAGGCTGATCATACACTGGCAACTCGTGTACATAGGAAATTTCCACAATATGAACACACTTTTGCATGCATCTAGTTATCATCCCCGCCACATCATTAATAACATCCCCAAATCTCAATTTTACATATGAAACGTATTTGTTCCTCTCAAGAATCCCATTCAGAATGTGAACAAGATCTGACTGACAGATTGATAAGTAGAGGGTATCACAGACATCGCATTGCCCAAACTATCAATCAGGTTAAAGAGATGCCCAGATCACAACTTTTACAATATAAACATTCACATAATAGACCTAAAGCAATAACATCTCAACCCATCAGGTTTGACACTACATCTGGCAGTACCCTCATTTAGAGGCATCATTAATAATCATTGGGATATTTTGCGGGCTCATGAACATTTGAATGAGATATTACCTGAAAGATGTGCTTTTTCTTATCGTAGGGGCACAACCATCCATTCCCATTTTACACATTACAAAAGGTATAATCCGCCCACACCGATTCAGACAACCCTATTTGGTGATCCATTGATAGGCTGTTTTCCTTGTGGTCACTGCAGTGCATGCAGACATATCTTTAAGACCAAAGAATTTACTAGTTGTAATACTTCCAGGGTATACCAGATAAAAATTTTTGGTAACTGCAGCATTGATTGGATGATCTATTTGGCCACATGCACATGTTTCTCTTTTTATGTAGGCCAAACTTCAAGACCACTCAGACATTGGATAAGTGAACACCTTAGCGCCATCAGAAATCATAAAATCTCCAATGCCCTATATAAACATACCATGATTCACCAAACTGCACAATTTAAATTTACTATTGATGAAATTGACATGCATAGAAATTTTAAAGCAGGTTGGCATGACATATTAAATAATATGGAATCCTCATGGATTACCAGGTTAGGAGCTTTATTCAAACCTGGTTTAAATGAAACAAATTAGTTAGTTGGTGTCAGCCTATCATTTGATGTATTTTGAAGTTTAAGTTAACGGATTCATTTCTTCAAATATACACAGATTTTTATTTTATAGTTTATACTTTTCATTTTTTGAAATGTGTGTATATATTGTTTCGAGGTGTATACACCTTTAATAGTCTTGGGTATATGAGGAATAACCAGGTTGTGCTTTCTAGATGACTTATTTCTATTGCACTGAGGAAGGCTTGATATATAGCCGAAACCGGTTTGGATTATGTAGATTCAGATATTGCCACAATAAACTGAAATTTAGGCACTTTTCTGCTTTGTGCTGGTTCATTTTTGGTTTACATGGACTGTCCCTGAGACAGGATGAAGGGAGTAGTCACCAAATCCAGGGGGGCCTAGGTGGAATTCGAGGGGATGGGCTGGGGTCTCAATCCCTGGGAGAGAACCCTCTCCACCACTTCGAAGGCCAAGGGAGAGCGGACCTCCTTAGCACCCAGCAAGGAAGATACCCTCCCCGGATCCGAAGCGGGGACCGGAGCCGAAGCAAAGGTAGCCTGAGTTCCGAGGAAACGTTTCGGATCTGAAAAGGTCGGAGCCAAAGAATCCATTCCCTCGGGTCCGACTCCCTGTCCGCGGCTCCAAGAGTCACGCGGATCCGAACTAATCGGATCCGAGGAACTCAAGATAACAGCAGGAGTAGAGGTTGGAGGAACCGTCAGCGCAGAGCTACCAGCTCCGAAAATCCTTGAATCCAAGAGCCCCGAAGCACGGATCGGGGAAGGAGAGATTGGGCAGAAAAAAGGCATGGAGGTCCCCCCTCGAGAGGGGCCTGGCAAGACTCCCATCTGTATTTGGATCTGAATGAATCTCCGCATCATCCTGCCCATGTCCGATAAACTTAGAGTCTACCTCAAAGAGGCCACAGACTCAAATCTGGCTGGTCTGCGCAATGTTGGGGAGGAAGGCCTCTGGTCTGAATGTTCCAATGGCTCCGGTGAGAAACGAGGGACTGGAGCTGTGGAGAAACTGGCCTCATAGCCTTAGAAGGGGACTAAGAAAGAGCTCCCTGTCCGGGGGTCTCTTGCGAGGCATGTCCTTTCTCTTGTCCCTATCCTCTCTTCGCCTTTCTTCATCAGCCACACTGACTGTAGATTTGTCTTTATTAGATCCATCACCAGAAGAAGAAGGAGGTTGAGCCCCTGTCTGGGTGGGAGGTTGAGCACTAGATACCGAGGCCAGATTCCAGCATGGAAGCGGAGAGAAGCCCTTTGGCTACTAACTTGGCCTTCCGATCCCTGAGGGCCCTAGGATTGAACCCTGTGCAGATAGCACACTGAGTGGACAAATGTGCCACTCCCGAGCAAATCACGCACAGAGTGCGACCATCAGCCGGGGAGAGCTTATGGCCACACTCTGTACATTTCTTGAAAACAGATTTTGGCTGATCAGCCATGGTCCTGCACCCAAAAAGAAAACACTACCTACCAGAAAAACCACACCCAACACAGGTAGGGAAGGGAAAGCCTAACAACTACTCTACCAAGTTAACAAAACTTTATTTTTTTTTTTAAACCGACGAACAAGAAGGAAAAAAAAATCACTCAGACGCACACTAGATTAAGTAATATCACTTACTAACCCTGAGCTCAGAGCAAAAGAGACCACTATGCCCACTAGTGGTGCGGCAAACGAGATCTGAGGGAAGATAGGAGATGGTAGGGCATTATGGGTAAGGGGAGTAGGTCGGAGCATGGAGCAGATGCTAGGAAAAAAGTTGCCAGATCGGATCCGATACGGATCCCTATACCCATAGGCTGCAAACAAAATGAAGTTAACTACTTCAGATTGAAAATGGACAACATAGATGGAATATTATGATAAGTACATAACTTCTTTATCTGATGATGGTCCATTTTCATTCTGTCCTCAACTGTTGGGGCAGAGTCTCCAGTTACCTAAAATCCTGGGTGTACTCTAAGGAAGGATATTCTTGAGCACAGTTGAACAAAAAGATGCTTTACCCAGAGGCCAGATATAATTTATGAGTGCAGAGTCTCCAGTTACCTAAAATCCTGGGTGCACTCTAAGGAAGGATATTCTTGAGCACAGTCGAACAAAACGATGCTTTACCCAGAGGCCAGATATAATTTATGAGTGATAAAGGTATGAGGACTTGCCCAAGTTGCTGCTACACAAATGTCACCCATGAAAAACCTGGACAGAAATACTGAAGTTGCCACAGACCTAGTTGAATGAGCTCTTACAGGTTTAGAGAAGGTAAGGCCCAATTTGTTATAGATAAAAGAAATACAGGTCAGTCAGACATCTGGCTAAAGTTACTTTTGTGACTGGTTTGCCCAATTTCAAATTGCAAAGGAAACTGGTATGTCTTTCTGATTTCTTTTGTCCTATGCAGATAAAAACATAATTGTCTGTGAACATCCAAATAAATGCAATATACATTCTCCTTTGTCTGCAAATTTGGGAAAGAATACTGGCAAATTAATGGACAATCAGATTATGACACCACCTTGGGAAGGAAAGATGCACTGGTACACAATGCGACTTTTCTTATGAAAGATCACGTAGGGTGGT
Organism: Protopterus annectens; assembly: GCF_019279795.1. Lineage (NCBI taxonomy): Eukaryota > Metazoa > Chordata > Ceratodontiformes > Protopteridae > Protopterus > Protopterus annectens. The sequence goes on from NC_056746.1 coordinate 645,138,042, forward strand.
TTTGAAGACAAGGCTTGAATTTCTGAAACTCTTCTTGCTGAAGTAATGGGTACTATAAACACAGTATTCCCAGTAAGAAACTTAAGGTCACATTTAACTGCTGTTTCTAAGGGGGACTGTATTAAAGCTTGCAGTATCAAATTCAGATCTCATGGTGAGTAGGGTCTTTAAACAGTGTTCTCAAAAGAATACCTCTCAAAAATGCTCTGCACAGTTTAGCAGAGGCTACTGAGGAACCTTCAAATCCAATAAGAAAATTTGATAATGTTGCTAATTGAACCTTAATGGTAGAGGAACTAGCCCCTTCTTTGAAAAGTAAAGCTAAAAATTCAAGTATGTTATGTATCGGAGCTGAGAAAGGATCAACATGAATTTGTTGTGCCCAGTAAACGAATCGTTTCCCTTTACTTGAACAGAGTTTTCATATCCAGAGTTTATGGCAAGATAAAAGGATATGGCAGACAGGTGAAGACAGCACAGGTTTTCTGGCTACTAATGGAATTGCAGAAACCAGGCTATAAGCTTGAGGTTTGAAATGTCTGGGTGAATCAAGTTTGTCGGGTGAGACAGAAGGTCTGGAATCGAATCCAGAATCCATGGTTTGTAAAGTAGATGAGGCCATAGGAAGGGGAACCAAATCTGTCGGGCTAGTAAGGTGCAATGAGGATAACTTTGCTCTTCAAACCAACAGCTTTCTGTAGAAAATTCGGAATTAATGGAATTTTAAAGACTGGCCTCCCAGTCTGCTTTATGCCTATCGTAGAGTATCCCTTGGTGATTTCCCCTGTGGGGGGTTAGGGCAAAGTAGCTCCTGCATTTGTTGTACAGGGGAGAAGCAAAAAGATTACAGTAAGGCTGGCCCCATCGACAAAAGATCATTTCTGTCACTTCTTGTTGACAGACCCCTCATGAGGTTGAAGAATGGACCTGCTCAGTTGTCTGCTACCACACTGGACTTCCCCAGTATGTGTGTTGCTACAAAAAACCAGTTGGATGACATTGCGCATTGCCACACTTAGTGTTTCTTGACACAAGGAGTATGATATGGTCCCTCGTTTGTTGAAACACCAAACTACTAACATATTTGTCTGTTTGAATTGCAATCATCCCTGAAGGGAGAGCATTCTGGAAGGTCTGCAATGCTAAAAGCACTGCTCTCATCTCTAGGACATTGTCATGCAAGGTAGCCTGTTCTGGGACCAAGTGTCTTGGGCTGTTTTCACAGAAAGTGTCCCCCTCCACCCCAACTGGGAGGTATGTGTGGTCAATGGCTTTGGGCTGAGGGAGAAGGAATGGACGACCTTGTAGAACCTAATCTGATTGAATCCACCACCTGAGATCCCTCTTGCGTGCCTGAGTGATTCTTATTTGTGCTGATAAAGAATCACTGCGTTGATAACATCCATTGAAGAATTTTCATATGAAATCTGGCTAGAGGTATTAGGGTTATTGCCTCTGACATTGACCCTAGAGCTTGAAGGAGCAAGCGGGTTATAATTTTGGTACTATAAATTATTTTCCTAACTTGTAATCTGATCATCTGTACTCTTGAGAGAAGAAGAGAAGCCACCACTGACTTTGTGTTTAAAAACTGTTCCTATGAATTCCAAGTTTTGAGTTGGTTTTAGGCGATGATGCTTGTCATAATTTATGGTTATCCCCAGAAGAGCACAAATCTGGAGTACCTGATTTCTTGCCCTTATTAATAGATGCCTGGTCGGGGTGGTAATGAGCCAGTCATCTATAAGATATGGAAACACCCAGAATCTTTGTAGTCTCAACTGAACTGCCACTAATGCCATACATTTGGTAAATACCAAAAAAAAACATAAAAGACATTAAGCCACGATGATGGTCACAAGCTCAGCACAGATGATATTGTTTTAATTGTGAAATGCATACAAAGTAACAAATAAGTGCTTTTGTCCAATAGAGTCCATCAGATAAAATACATACAAAATTAAGACAGTTTAAATACCCGTAAAAGGGATCACATGATCATCAGTACCATTCCCTGAACCGCGGGCAAGCACAAATCGTATAAAAGATCTCAACTTACAAATTTCTACAAGTCTGCTTAACAAATGTAAACTACTCTAAAATCGCATAGTGCAGCCTTAATTATTCATTCTCTAGTAATCAACAAGGCTTAAGAGATGTTACGATTTGTCAAAAGAAACGATCTATAAACCAATCAACGAGCTAAAGCCTTTAATTACAATAGGCTACTGACAGAGTTGTGTTCACTGATCCCTGGCCAATTACAGGCATTACATTTCAACTGCCAATGCAGTTCTTTCCTTTTCTGTACAAGTTGCCAGGGACCGTCCCTTTTATTCCAATCTACTTGCTCGATTACAAACTCAAAATTGTGATCAGGACAATTTCTTAAATGGTTAAAGTACATTAGTAGTTTTTTTGTTTCTTGATCTCATACAAATGTTCATAAATGTGGTCCTTTAACCTGTGTTCCATTTTCCCAATATAGAATGCAGGACATAGTTTGTACAGAGCAGCATAAACCACACCCCCACTCTCACAATTAAATTTACCAGATAGGGAAAGATTGTAGTTATTAATCCTGAATTTTTCACCGGTTTTAATATATACACAGTATTTGCAGCTCCCACATTTAGACATGCAGGGTTGCCCCTTCGGTTCCTTACATTCTCAAAAACGTTCTTAAAAGAGTTTCCCTTCCTAAAAATTACATAGAGCTTCATCCCTAATGTCTCCCTTAGGGTTAACATCTTCATTAAAAATGCCCTCATTTTTTTCAAAAGCCATCTAATTCTTTGACTATCCATAAGTTATCACTGACTTACGGGTATACTTTTCATTATTATTGTTAAAGCTATTGTTTAAATGTACTTCCCCCATACAACCGCATTGCTTAGCATAGGTGTAAAAAAAAAAAAAAAAAAAAAAAAAAAAATGACCTGAACTTCTTTTATAGCTAACCTTCCTCATTAGTTCCAGAACCATATTCCTCGGGTATCCTCTCCTTACAAACATGTTCATTAACGTTTTGCACTCTTCATGAAAGTGGTAATTATGTGAGCAGCTCACACGAGTTACCCTTTAACCACTGCTCATTTCTGCTTGACAGGATGAGCACTAGAGTAATGCACGAAACAATTTGAGTATGTGGCTTTCAATATATATGGGAAATACATCTCTGTTGTTCATAATCCATTTCCAAAAGCACATCAGGATAAGCTATTTTGTCTCTATTAATTTCATGTGTAAACTCCAGAAAGTTTGTACTATTATTAATATAATCCAAAAAGCACATTTTTACTGTGTTGTCCTTCCAGACGATATATTCTTATACTAAGGAAAATGTGCTCCCACTGTGCCATAACCATATTTGCAAATAGGGACCAGCAGAGGTAGCCCATGGCCACCCCTCATTTTGCAAATACTGACCCTCATACACTAAAAAATTGTTAAAGAGGATTTCAATAAGCTCCTCATATATACTGATATGCTCCCGTGCTACTCCTACCCCGGGAAAGAAAATCACAAAACCATTGTGTTCCCAACTTGTTGGGGATTGCGGTGTACAAGTCCCTCACTTCGATGGTAATAAGAATATCATTCTTGGCAAACATGAGTTTATCCATCTTATTTAGGAAAAACCAAGAGTCCTTACAACTATGGCTTTCCTGCTGTAATAGCCCTTTTAAGTTTATGCTTCACTATCTTGATAGGATAGTACACATCCTACGGAGCACATACAGTCATCCATTCTCAGTAGTAGTAGAATGGAGTGAAATGTGACCATCCAGAATTTTGTGTTTTATTGTGGTGCAGCAGTTAGCACTGTCGCCTCACAGCAAGAGGTTTTCCTGTTTGATTGGAGCTGGAGCGCTTTCTGTGTGGAGTATGCATGTCCTCCCCGCAGTCGAGTGATGTTAGACATGCAGGTAGGTACGAGCGTGAATGGGTGTGCCTCCCTTGAAGGTTGGGCGTCGGGCTGGCAACTCTGCACCAGAAAAATCTACTGCTAATCATTACCAGACCGGAAGTCCTGCTGTGGCAGCCCCTAACCAGGAAAATGCGAAAGATATTACTAATCACTGGATCAGGTGGCTTAGGGTCCAGGATAGGCCTTGGGTCCTAGTTTTTTTTTTTTTTTTTTTTGAACTAATAAAAAAAGAACCATGAATAATTTCTGGCTCTTAACTTGACTGAGGACCTGCTGGATGACTATTTTTCCAGCAGCATCATTACTATGGCTGCTGCTATTTCCATCTGACTTGTTGGAACACAAGAAATCTTTTTTTTCCCCTCTGGAGAGGAAACAAAAGGAAATAACATAGCCTATGGTGATTTTCATCTGTACTCAGGAAACTTGACAGATGGCCTGTCAGGCTTGGGGATGAAAGGATAAGCTCCTCCTGACTGCCTCCATTTTGTGGCAGTATGGCAACCTTTCAGGAGTGCTAGAAGGATCTCAAAGTAAATGGGCCTCAAAACCATTGGTTTTGTAGTCCCGCCTCCGCCCTGTTAAAATTAGACCCCCCCCCCTGGGCAGAGGTGTGGGGGTGTCAGCAGAAACATTCTTGCCAGAATCCTGGGGTTTTCTGAAAAATAACATCTCCCCTTCTGGTTTCACAGAAAAGGTCATTTGTGGGGTGAAAAATGTATGCCAACAGCAGACAGGGTGTTGTCTTCCTGATTGCTTCTGATAAGTGCTTTACCTTGGGTATGAAGAACAAGGTCAAACCATCAAAAGGGGCAGTGATGAAGGACATCTTGAAGCCTTTTGCAAAAATCACATAGGCGGATCTATGCTGAAGTATCTAAAACCCATAACATCTAATTTCATAACATTGAGACCAGAACATCTAAAGCCCAAAACATCAAATTTCATAACATCTAACACTACAAATCACAAGAAAATAACATCCCCACCACATATAACGACACCAAACTACCAAACACTTTTTACTACGTTTCTGCTGGGGGGAAGCCCCCTGCACCCCCATGTGGTGGGCTCCGCCCCCACCCCCCTGTAAATTAAATATACCAACTCCAAGATTGCACTACAGTGGGAAAAATTTGATTTCCTAACCCCACTGTATCAAGCCCCCCTGCAGAAACGTAGTAAAAATTGTTTGGTAGTTTGGTGTCGATATATGTGGAGGGAATGTTATTTTCAAGTGATTTGCACCGTTAGATGTTATGAAATTCAATGTTATGGGTTTTAGATGTTCTGGTCTCAATGTTATGAGATTAGATGTTATGGGTTTTAGATGTTTTGAAGGGGACACACATAGGTGCATCCAGGTGTGTCGATGGATGGCAATACTGATGCCTGCTGCATTAGAAAGTAAGATGCATGGTTACAGTCATCATGAACTGGAGGCTAGATAGCAGAGACTTAATCAACTTTGGTGTACACAGGCAGGTTACTCAAGAGAGATTTTGACAGTGCCTTCATCAAGTCCCTCTGGAAAGGAGTCATTTGAGCCAGGTAGTTCAGCATTCTGAGTGTAAATGTTACTGAAGTATACATCCATTTCCTAAATCTGTCCAAAGCCCTATATTCTCTACTGATGGGATGAACAGACCTGCACTCTTCTAGGAGCTCTTTTCTTATGGTTGCCGTAGCAACCAAGGCGTCTACAGAGGGACGCTTGCGCCACTGGACCTATTCCTAGGGGGCACTAAGATTTTATCTGGTTTGTGTGGAATCGGCTTCACCACCTCAAGTTTGTTCCATGCCTGTGAAGAGAACTGGTCTATTAGTTCGTCAGAGGGTGAAACAAGCTAGGTGGTAGAGAAGCTAGCCCCAAATGCCTCAGGGAACACAGACTTCTCTGGAGAGGGGGCATCAGTAGACCATTCCCCTCTATGCTTCATTAATTACAGAACATCTCCAAAGGAGACATCTTCCCTGGGTGATCATGGGGAACCCTCCCCTTCATTGAAATCAGTCTTCTGTGACAGACTAGTGAGGAGTTCAAATGCCTCCTCTTACAGGTCCATTTCCTCAGGCCCTTCCCAATGGGGGCCTCGGGGTAAGGGTCAGAATCATACAGGTAGCTCGCTTGGCGAGCACCCCTGAGGCTAAATGAGGTTGACTGTCCCTATCAACCAGCATGAGCAGACAAGGAAAGTGAATTCACAGGAGGGTTGAGACAGATCCGAGTGGGATATGGTTACACACAATTTCTGAAGAGAATTTACGAACACACCCATGCCATTGCAAAATGCAATAACAATTCACTATTCAAACACACACACAGCTGTCATTTCACCAAATACTCATTTGGAATTTTAGAAACTGTTCTAGGGGTTTGAGAGGTGGTTCATGGGAAACTGAGATCGAAAGGAAGGGTTGGGAGGGTGGCCTAATGATTAAGATGTTTGCCTAACAAACACAAGGTATAGGGTTTGAGTCTCACAAGGGATAATTGGCTAGGCTTAAAATGTCTCGCAAGGGCAGTTAGCCTAGTACTAATCTATGAACCTAATCTATTAATATGGCAACTTGGACTGAATGCTTCAGTATGACCCGGTTAGAATGAACATTTCCATAACACCTACTATGAAACAAAGAGCAGTTGATTTATAAAGTTAATGAAATAGAATTTTATAATCTTACAGTTTTCATGTTTCCATTACTTTGTTTTTTTAATAAAAATAAATTAAATTGTGTCAAGTATACAATGATGGTGTTTAAGTCTCGTAATGAATTTTTATGATTTTGTATCTTATTCCTTTAAATGTTAATAAAAAGTATCATTATATTTTAAATGGATTATATAATTGTTCAATTGACTGTTTTAACAGTTCTGATGAAGTCCCAAGACAGAGGGATGAAAGCACTTAACCATTTATGCAGTAGTTTTGGTTTGTTATGCATAGAGTATTTTTACTAGTTCCACAATACATTCATTTTGAAAGAAACCCTGTCTGGTGGATTTATTTGTGGATGGTTCATATTTTTACCCTGCTTTACCTGGATTGACATTACATGAGCCTTTCTGCTTTTTAGTTTGGTTTGTTGGCTGCTTATTTTTGGATAGTCAGTGTAGCAGTATCACAAGGTGTTTCCTGGGATCGAGCTGAGATAGATGGAAAAGTGGGAGAGAGTGTTTTGTACCTAGTATTGGTGCTGCATCTCTGGTTCCACCCATGGACACGGACTACATTTCTACTTCTCCCGAGGGAGATTTTTCTCAGCTGTTGGCCCTTTTAACCCAACAATGTAACCACATTGAAAATACTATTGATAAGTTGCGTGTGCCTTCCACATCTTCTCCATTCAGCCGTATGGTTTCTCCCCTTCAGATAATGTCATACAGAGGGGATGGTGCAACCGAAGGTTACATGCAAGATGTGTCAAGACTCCAGTAAAGTTTTCCTTGTGTCAGGCAATGAGTGGATTCATCCTGTGAACTTAAAAAAAAAAAACAAGGATTTGCAATGGTGGTTTAATAAGGAATGGTCACTTAACCCAAATGATGCAGTACACCCACAACGGAGTTTCCAGACTATGTTAAAAGAGTTTGAACATAAGCTGAACAAGGCGAGTAATATACAGATAGATAATTTGTACCTAAATGAATGTGTTATAAATAAAAGGGTCCCAAATGGGCTTAGGATGTACCGATTTCCAAACTGACTGACTATAGATAATTCTTAGTATTTAAAACTGATTGAAATGTTCAACAAGCATGATACTGAACTGATGCAGTTAATTATTAAATCAAACAATGGAATGAAAACATTTCTTGAACTGACCATGCTTAATGACAACATCACTAAAGATGTACTGTTTGAACACAATATATCCAAATATGATAATATTTTTAAGGTAGAACAGCAAGTAAACAATTTGAGTAGGAAGCAAAAGAAGCTTACATAACATCAATTTGAATATGCCAACCACAAAGCATACCCTACGCAAAGATCCTTTCACTCTGCTGTACTACTGCAACACAATAGGGAAACATATTTCAATTTAGATAATCGCAACACGTCAGGAGGAAGGGAAGAGAAGTAATTATTCAAACTCCTTTATTCCTAACAATTATAATCATTATCCCACTTCTCCAGAACAAATTGGGCGATTTTATTGGTAATGACTTCAGTAACAATTTTGCACCATTAAAGGAGGTCTGAAAGAATAGGTAACCAACAAAGGCAGGACCCTTTTTTGCCCACCCACAAGCTCCAAAGGGACAGAGGAACAAGGGGTGAGGAAAGGGTTGGGAGAGAAACAACCAAAAAAGATAGGTAATATGGGCAACATTGCGCACAAAGACATTACTACATCAAACACATGAAGGTAGGGTGTTATCCTATCAGGGTTTTAACATTTTAACTACACCGATTTAAATCAACAAAAAAAATTTTTTTACTCATTTTAAAAAGGAGTTTAAATTTGTTCCTTCTTTTATAATGAACACATGAGGTTTTAATCAAACTCAAGCTTCATACTAGGAAACTGAACCTCCAGGTAATTTTTAATGACCAAGGTAAACATTCTGAAGACCTTTCTACATGTACATCTGCTGTTATGCCAAAGGAAAAAAGTACATACAATCCACCACACAACTCTACGATAGCTGTACTCGAGAGATCTTGTAGTAAAGAGCTACATAACTTATTGATATCTCAGAAGAGGAGATATTTTAATCCAACTAAACAGGAGAGGTCTCTAATGAATGAACTGTGAAATGACGCCTTGTTTAGGATTATGAAGACAGACATGGGTAGTGGGATAGTTATAGCTGAAAAAAATTTATTATATTTGACAAATTTTTAATTTACTTCATGAAACTGAAAGATACAAGACTTCGTCTAGAAATGAAATTGGTGTGTTATACAAAAAAAAAGAAACTTTTTTTCAGAAGATTCTTTATTACAGGGCGTAATTAGTGGATTTGCACCAACTTCTTGTGAAAAGGCACCCAGTCATTTAAACTGTACGTACCATAACTAAGATCCATAAAGATATATTTAATCCTCTCTACTACTTGATCGTGGCAGCTCATAATTCTATTACCTATTCTGGAACCAAGTGGAACATATTTTAAAAGATTCCTGGGATTTTTTTTTTGTTTTTTTTAACTAAAATTAAACATGATTTTTTTTCAACAAATCTTGCACTTTTTCTACGGTGGAGGTGGTGGACCTTTTTATATCTGTACCTCATAGGCTGGGTTTAGAACTATTCCATTTGGTCATTCTTGACTTTTCTAACCTAGATGATAAACTCAATCACAAAACTGATGAGCCTATGGAAATTACATTATACAACACCTATGTCACTTTTGTGGGCGAGTCAAAGGGGTCGCTATGGGTGCCACTTGTGTCCCAATATATGCAAATTTGGTTATGTACAGCTGAGAAAAGACTTGTATTTCAAACTCCAAAGTTAAGAAAAGTTGGCACACCTACTTACATTTTCTCGATGACATTTTTATCTTACAGAAAGAACCAGGACTGAGTAAGGATGACTTTTTAACACATATTAAGAACACAACCTCCTTTCTTAAATTTACATACTGACATTCTTTTGGCCGTATTGACTATTTGGATGTCACAATTTTTAAAGACAGGCAAAGGTAGTTTTGATTCAAAAATTTCAGAAACACATTTTTCCAATAGTTAGAGTATCATAGTTGCCATCTATGGCATATGAAGAAAAATTTAAAAGGCAACTTGTAAGGGTAGCCAGAATGTGCTCAGATAAAATTTCAGCCTTGAAGTTGACAATTTGATCCTCATGTTTCACGAAAGGGGGCATCAACTTTTGAACAGAACAAAGTGAAGAACTTCCGAATAGATGGGGTAGCAAATTCAAACCCCTGCTGGGGGTGGAACTGATTAAAACACCCATTTTCAAGTAGCAACTCTCCGATGTCTGTTTCTTTTGGCGATTCCCTTTGGCTCTTCCATGCGAATAAAGAGGATTACAGTCAAGAATTGCAATGTTTTTAAGGCGGACACAGATTTATAGGATTTTTGGAGAAACCCCTAGGTTTGTTTTCAAAACCTGTACAAATTTAAAGAATTTATTGGAGCTCCCTAAAACTAACACCCCTAACAATGAAAACGGGGGCACCAAACTTTGCAGTGCATGTAATCTAGTTTTATATTATAACAGACACACATTTAAACAGGATTATCATCTATTCAGACTGAGTTAGAAAAAGGTAACTGTGCTAACAAGGGAGTAATTTATTTAGTATTGTGTGCTGGATGCAAATATTTTTATGAAGGGAAAACCGAAAGACTAGCATGCCCATGCCACTGCAAAATGTAATACCAATAATTTACTACACAAAGCTGTTCTCTCATCAAATTCTTATTCTACATTTTAGAAACTGTTCCTGGGTGTTTGAGAGGTGGTTCATGGGAAATCAAGATGGAAAGGAAAGAATTAATATGGCAACTTAAGACTGGATGCCTTCAGTATGACCCGGTTTGAATGAACACAGTTCCATCACACCTATTTTGAAACTGGGAGCAGCTGATTTATAAAGTTAAAATATAATTTTATAATCTCAATTTTTGTATACCTCCATTACGGTTTACTTTTTTTTTTTTTTAACTGAAAGTGGATGAAAGGTTACATAATCCCTTAGAAATTTGTAAAAGGAGATGTGAAATATCTTGGATTTCTAGTAACAGCTTACTCCTTTCATCACACTTTTTATAGATTCATAGATTCATATGTGTGTTCTAGGCTAATGGCCCTGGAGCCTTTACAAGCCTAGCCCATAGGATTACACCCTGGCATCATGCCACCCGACCTTAGTTTACAGTGCCTCTGTCAAATAGAGCCAATGGAGCGAGGGGGTGAATTTTCTATTTCCCATCCACTCATCAAAATTTTTCTTGAAGAGGGCCAGTGATGTGCTCTGTTTGACATGTATGGGAAGTCTATTCCATAGCATGGGCAGTCTCTGGTTATGAACCTGTCCCTCCAGCACATTCTGTTGATTGTGGTAATGAGGTGGAGGTCTCTGGAGCATGTGGTGAGAAGGGATTTTGATTTCTTTAGATGTAGCATTTCTAACAGAGCTGGGTCAGATATGGCTTTATAGGTCAAGCAGAGATCGCCTCCAAGTAGGAGATATGAGGCAGAGAATCGGAGTTTTGAGTCTTGTCCATGTAGGACAAGTGCTTAAGGCCTAGGATCCTCTTTGTGAGGTACTTTTGCAGCCTCTCCAGTTGTTGCAGCTGTCTAGTGAGGTACATGCCAAATGTGGCATTGTACTCTATGACTGGCCTAATGAGGGAAGAGTAGAGGGAGACAATGACCTCTTTCTTTCTTGCAAAACTGTGCCACATAGAATGACTTTCTGACAACAGTGGCAGTGTGGTGGTCAAGAGAGAGGTTGCTGTCAACCTGTGTTCCCAGATCTCTTATAATGCCTTCTGTGTTCAGTGGACTACCATCGATGTGGTAGTTCATGGGAACTAGGTTTTCCCAAAGGGGATGACGACATTTTTTTGGCATTGAGCTTAAGGCCATGGTTCTGACACCAGTCGTTTGTCCCAGTGAGGCCTTTCTGTATGATGTCAACATCACTTGGGGAGTTAATAATGGCTCCCAACTTGCAATCGTCTGCAAACTTTGTCAGCCAGAGTCCCTTCATGTTGGACTGGACTTCTGAGAAGTAGATACCAAACAGGAGAGGACCCAGGACTGATCCCTGTGGGACTCCACTCGTGATTGGTCGGCAGTCTGACTTGGAGTCAGCTACTTTCACACTGCGGGTTCTATCAGTGAGCCAGTTTGCAACCCACCAAGTGATACAGGGGGTGATGCTTAGCTTAGTGAGTTTTTGTGATTCCCGAGTGGGGAATGGTATCAAAGGCCTTGGCCAGATCAAGGTAGCCTGTATGAATCACCTTGCCTTCATCCACAGCTCTGGTGACTGACTCAAAGAAGTCGACCAAGTTGAGCAGGCATGATCTACCCTTCACAAAACCAAACTGTGTGGGATCCAGAGTTTGGAGATTCTGTAAATCCTTGTTTATTAGGTCCATGATGAAGTGTTCCATAGCTTTACATATCAGACTTTTCATTCTAATGGGGCGATTGTTCCCAGGGTCTGTAGGCACTCCTCCTTTGTGGAGAGGGATGACTATAGCAATGCGCCATTCGGTAGGGACAAAGCCTGAGGTGAGACTGTGACTGAACAGGGCACACAGTGAAGTGCCAGTTCACTCTAGTTCATGTAGAACACAGCCAGGGATATTGTCAGGTTCCATAGAAGCTGTATTCTTGGCCTTAGACAGTGCTGTTTTAACCTGTGCAGCAGTAATACTGGGTGCCTGGCAATCTACCGGTACTGTGAGTGGTCCTTTGGGGGGGGAGGGGGTTGGCACTGAATCTGTTGGCCAATATTATTAGCAATATCTGTTGGCACGGTATAGGTTCATAGGTAGGTACTAGGCTATCTGCCCGAAGGCATTTATAAGCCTAGCTGGAATGTGTTGGCTTTCGCCACCCCCTTATATTAGTTCCCTGTGCCTCTGTCCAGCAGAGCCATTGAAGTGATCCCTGGGTTAAACTTTCTGTTTCCCATCCACTCGTCAAAGATTCCCTTGAAGACCGTTAGCGAGGAGCTCTGCCTAATGTAGACTGGAATCTTGTTCCAGAGCATGGGAAGTCTCTGGGACAGGAATCTATCCAACACGTCCTACTTATTGTTGTGGTGAGGTTTAGATCCCTGGAGTGTGCGGCTCCTGGGGATACGGTTTTCCTTAGGTGGAGCATGTCCATCAATTCTGGGTTGGACATGGCCTTGTATGTCAGGCAGAGATCACCTCTGAGTAAGTGGTATGCAACAGAGTACAGCTGAAGTTTCTTCAGTCGAGCTGCATAGGACATCAGCTTGAGGCCAGTGATCCTCTTGGTGAGGTACTTCTGTGGTCTTTCCAGTTGTTGCAGGGGTCTTGTAAGGTACATCCCAAATGGGGCATTGTACTCTATGATGGGTCTGATGAGTGATGATTAGAGGGTCCTAATGACCTCTTTCAATCTGGATGCAAACCCTTTTGTAATTAGGTTGGCCACATAGAAGGATTTTCTAACCACTTTGGCAATGTAATTATCAAAGGAGAGGTTACTATCTACTTGGGTCCCCAGATCCCTTAAGTCTTCCATATTTAAGGGGCTACTACCTATGTGGTAGTTTGTGGGTACTTTGTTTTTTCCAAAGGGATGACTATGCACTTTTTGGCATTTAGCTTGAGGCCATGGTTTTGACACCAGGTATCTGTCTCAGTGAGACCCTTTTGGAGGATGTCTGTCAGCCGGAGAGAGTCAATTATAGCCCCTAGTTTGCAGTCGTCTGTGAACTTGGTCAGCCATAGTCTTCCTGTGCTTGCCTGTACCTCTGAGAAGTATATGCTGAAAAGGAGGGGTCCTAGGACTGAGCCCTGGGGAACAACACGTAACTGGTTTAGAGTCAGACCTAGCTCCTGCAACTATTACCAAGTAGGTTCTGTCCATGAGCCAGTTGGCAACCCGTCTCGTGATGTAGGGGTTTATGTTCAGGCTAGTGAGCTTGTCTATAATACCAGAGTGGGGAATGGTGTCAAAGGCCTTTGCGAGGTCTAGGTAGGCTGTGTGGACCACCTTTCCCTCGTCTATAGCCTTGGTAACTGTCTCAAAGAAGTCCACCAGGTTTAGGAGGCATGATCTGCCCTCAAAAAAGCCAAACTGGGTAGGGTCCAGTGTTTGGACGTTCCCAAGGTCTCTGTTAATGAGATCCATGATGATGAACTCCATAGCTTTGCAGACCAAGCTAGTCAGGCTTACAGGGTTATAGTTCCTGGGGTCCGTTGTAGCTCCACCTTTGTGGAGTGGAATAACTGTTGCTGTGCGCCACTCTGTGGGCACGTAGCCTGTGGAGAGGCTGAGTTTATACAGTGTGTTTAGGTGAGGGGTTAGTTCATCTTTGAGCTCGTGTAGGACGCAGCCTGGGACACCATCCGGTCCCACTGATGCAGTGTTTTTGTCTTTGGAGAGGGTTGTTTTAACCTGAGTGTCTGTGATTTCAGGGGCACTACATTCTTCTGGTAAAGTTATGGGCCTTTTGAGGGTGAAGTTTGCACTGAACCGGTCTGCCAGGATGTTGGCTATATCGGTCGGTTCAGTGTATTTTGTACCATTCTACACCATCTCCGAGCAGATCTGAGAATTGCCATTTAGATTCTTGGCATAGCTAAAGAATGCCTTGTGGTTAACTTTGGAGTCCATGGCAATTTTTCTTTTGAAGCTAGCCTTGGATGATTTTATGAGGGAACGTAGTTTCTTGCTGATACTGATCAGGTATGTCTTCCCTTCTTGGGATTTTACTCTTTTCTGTACTAGTTTCCTCCTTCTATTGTATAGCTTGTTTATGGCAGGGGTCCACCAGACTGGTTTCCTTTTCCTGGAGTGAGTCTTGGTTTTGTTTGGGATAGCATGACCCATGCATTCTTGTAGGTGCCCATAGAGTGCATTAGTAAAGGATTTTGCAGCTTGGACAGCGTTATCCTTCAGCATGGGGGCTTTGAAACTTCCCACCTCGGTCTTAAGTAACGTGAAGTTTGCGTTTGAAAAGTTTTTCATGGTTGTTTCTTAGACCGGGGGTGGTGGCGGAATGTGGATATCCACAGTGATTAGTTTATGGTCGGATCTAACCAGAGGGGTTGACCTCCGATGTAGAACACCGGTTGCCCATGTTGGTGATGACCAGGTCCAATATCGTGTCACCTCTGGTGGGGATGTTGACCAGTTGATCTGGGGTGTTTGAGTTTATAAATTCTAGGAAATGTTGGGCAAGGGAGTCTGTACTTGAGTAGGTCTTCCAGTTAATGTTTGGGTAATTGAAATCACCCAATATCAGGTGTTTGGTAGAACCTTTGTTTCCCAGTGTTTCCAGGAATGCGGAGTGGGGTCCTGGGACATGGTGGGTGATCTGTAGCAAGCTATAATTTGAATAGCAGTTTTGCCCATTGTTAGTTGCACGTGGATGATCTCAAGCATCGTGCTGTGCCACTAACATGGAAGTGTGAGTATCCTTGAGGAATATGGATACTCCCCTGCCGTTTGTATTTCGGTCCGGGTTTTGTGGCCGAAATGTATGGCACGAGTTGTAGCCTGGTAGTGCTGGGGTGCTCTCTGGAGCCTTAAACCAGGTTTCTGTTACTGCACATATATCGATTTTCTCCATACTGAGGAGTGCCTCGAGTGCATGCATTTTGAGGTTTAGACTTCTGGCATTGAGTAGTATTACCCTCCGTTTTTTTGTTACTTGTGCCATTTATGACGGTGGATTTGCCTTTTGAGCCTTGCCTAAAAAAGGCACTATGGGGGTGGCAAGAGCCTTGGCCAGTACTCGAAAGCCTAAAGGGTGACAGGTGCAAGCTGTTTCTAGTGAAGCAGCATGGCTTGTCATGCATGTCATCCCAGGCTGATAAAACACTGGATCCCCTTTGAATGACACCAGAAGCTTAGCCAATTGTTGAAATTGATCATTTTTTTCTCTATACCGTGGTATTATTCTTGGTGAGGGCAGGATGCTACTCAGGGTCATACCGGCCTGGGCTACATGATGAGAGAGCTCCTCCATGTCTTTTTCATGTAGTCCAGGGAGGTACAGCTCAGGTCATTCACACCAACATGGATAATGACAGTCATATTTGTATTTGTTCTGGAGTGACCTGCGTGATTGTGTTATGTGGCGGATCCTGGCACCAGACAAGCAGCTAACAGTAACCTTCTTCTTGTTCAGCCTAGTGAGTGGGACGTCAGTGTGCCTGACTATAGAGTCACCTATTACTAGTATATTGGGTATGTTATTTTGCCTTAAAGGCTGTGTGCGTGGCACAATAGTTTCGTGAAGTATGTGTTTCATGGTTTGTGTTGGGGAGTGGAGGTTGCTTGGATGTCTCCTTTGGAGGTCTCTGTTGCTTTTGCAGATTTTTATTTAAAGCCTACAAGTATGTTTTAGTGTATTTGTGTTTTTTTTGCCAGTGCTCGTTTCATAGGTCTATGTGAGACTGGTGGTGTGATGCAAGTAAATCCCTTCTCCTCTTTGCCTAGTCTAGTCTTGGGTTGAGAGAGCTTAGCCTCCAGTTTGGATGTATAACTGCATCTCTCGCATGTATTGGTGTTTGGTGGAAGGAGGAGAGGGCTGTCTGTGTACATGAGGCAATTGCAACATTGCCTCAAAATGCCCAGATTCACCAGTTGGACCGGAGAGTACACCTGAAACTGCCCTTTGGGCATGCCTGGATAGGTACAGTGAACTGTTTTACTGATTGGCTGGTAAGGTTGAATACAGAGCCTTGTCCTTCTCTACAGTATAGGGGGATCTAGTGCTAAGGTTTATTAGTGCTTGCTATGAGTTTTGAGTAAGTGCCGGGGATGAAAAGTGAATGGTTTGAGTGCTTAAGTTGAAAGTTTGTCTAGTTCCAAGGGAAAAATTGAAGAGTAGACTTTGTGCAGCCGGGAATAGTTATACCCTAGCTAACCAGCACTGTCCGGCAGGCAAAACCATGTAAATACGGGTTTTAAAGCAGGGAAATTAGAGATAGAAAGTAGCCCAAAGCCAATAAACTACTAATTTCTGGGCTGAAACCACTCCTCCATGGGACAGATAGGCTGCTCAAAGCTCCCTCTCTCACAGTGAACAGAGAAACTTCCTTCTATCCAAGTAAGGTATGGGCAAACACAGAAACTTGTAACACAGCCCTGAATTCAGCACTAACCTGAAAACTGGACTATACTAGCTTAGAAAGGCGGGAAAACAAGTTTTTTTTTTTTTTTTTTTTTTCCAGAAAATAAAGCAGATACAATCAAAAAAACACTTTAAATGCACAGAAATGGCTATCACACTTCAGTGTGTAGCCTACAACAGTTAAACGGGTAATTTAAACACAAAAACTTTGTTAAAGTGCAGGCAGTAAAATAAGTACAATATTTAGCTGAAACAAGCTTTTTAAATCACAGAAACTCTAGAAAATCGGCATTTTAGGCGGAATTAGCTAAAGGCAGTAAGAAAATGCAGAAAAATGATACTTAATCACTCCAAAGTCTCTCTGCTGCTGTAAAACTCTGCAGGGCACCAGGCAGGAGCTGGCTGAGCTGTATATATCTATAGGAGGTACCATTGTGCAATAGCTCAGACCAAATCTGGGTATTGCCATCGATGTTCTTTACATAACTAGAAGGGTCTTGGGGTTGTCTTTATTATCTGCTGCAATTCTGTTTTCATAGCTAGCTTTACAAGATTTGATGAGGGAACTCAACTTTTTGTTGAGGCTAAGGGAGTTTTTCCAGTCTTGGGACTTCACCTTATTCCGCATCAGTTTCCTCATCCTGTTATAGAGTTTGTTTATGGCAGGGGACCACCAGATTGGCTTCCTTTTTTTGGGGGAGAGCATCTTGGTTCTACTGGCGAGATCCATGCATTTGTGTACATGTTCGTACAGTGCACTGGTGTATGACTCGGCAGTTATGCATCTATTCTCCATTTGCATGGGTGCCGTGAAGTTAGCCCACCTCTGTTCTTAGGAGCCCAAAGTTAGCTTTGGAGAAGTTTTTCATGGTGGTTACCTTTGCGGGGAGGGGTGGGGGGTGGGAGGGATGTGGATTTCCAAGGTGATTAGTTTGTGGTCGGATCTAACCAGGGAGGAGTTGACTACTGGTGTAGAGCAATGGTCACCAATGTTAGTAATAACCATGTCAAGGATGTTGCTACCTCTAGTGGGGATAAGAACAAGCTAGTCCAGGGCATTGAAATTAATGAATTCCAGGAAATGGTGGGCAACTCTTAGTATAGGAGTAGTTTTCCCAGTTAATGGAGGGGTAGTTGAAGTTACCCAGTATGTGTGTGTTAGGTTGGGCCCTAATATTCTCCAGGGTGCTTAGGAACGTGAAGTGAGTGTCTTGGGACATGGTTGGGGACCTATAACAGGCTAAGACATGAATCGCTGTCTTACCCAGTGTTAGCTGCACCTCAAGTATCACTGATGCACTATGTTGGGCTACCAGTCTGGAGGTGTGCTCATCCTTTATGAATATGGAAACGCCACCACCTTTGGAGCTTCGGTCCAAGTTCTGGGGCCAAAAGGTGTGGAATAAGTTATAGCCTGGTAGTGCAGGGGTGCTTTCTGCTGCCTTGAACCAGGTCTCTCTCACAGCACAAATGTCAATGTTCTCCATTTTAAAGGAGTGCTTTGAGCGAGTGCATTTTGAGATTTAGACTTCTAGCATTGAGCAGAATGACCCTCAGATTACATTTGTTTATAGCCATTATGGTGGTAATTTGGTCTTTGGAACACTGCCTAAAAAAGGCACTAAAGGAGTGGCAAGAGCCTCGACCAGTATCTGGAAGCCCAGGGGTGACAGATGCAGGCCATCTCTGGCAAAGCATCGAGGTCCGTCAACCATATCATCCCAGGCAGACAGATACTGGATCTCCTTAGAATGACACCAGAAACTTGGCCAATTGTTGAAATCAATCATTTTCTGCCTCTACTGTGGTATTACTCTGGATGATGGTAGGATGCTGCTCAGGGCTAGGTTCTTACCCGCCTGGGATACATAATCTAAGAGCTCCTCCACATCTCTTTTCATGTAGTCCAGGGAGGTACGTCTCAGGTCATTCACACCCACATGTACAATGACAGAGTCATATTTGTACCTGTTGTTGAGGGACCTGAGTGTGTGCGTTATATGGCAGATCCTGGCACCTGACAGGCAGCTGACTGTTACTTTCTCCTTATTCAACCTAGTGAGTGGGACATCAGTGTGCCTCCCTACTGAGTCAAATATGACTAGTGTGCTGGGCATGCTGTTTTGCCTTAGAGGCTTTGGTTGAGTGGCACACTGTTTAGGAGTTGTGTGTCTCGTGATTAGTGTATTGGTAGAGTGCGTTTCTGCCTTGGGGGTCTCTACTGTTTGGGTAGATTTTTTTATTGACAGCCTCCGCAAAGGTGGGTGTGTGGTTTGTTTTTATGTAAAGGCAGTGCTGGTGTGCATTCTGGAGGGCTATGTGTTCCATGTGGTGTGGTGCAAATGTTGACCTTCTCTTGACCAGCTATTCCGGTCTTGGCTGGAGAATGCGTGGCTTCCAGTTTGGATATATAAGTGCACCTCTCACAAGTCTGAGTGTTGGGAAGTAAGAGGACAGCGTTGTCTGTGTACATGAGGCAGTTGCTACATTGCCTCAGGATGCCCACGTTCACCAGGTTAACAGGAGAAAGCACAAGGAACTGACCTTTAGACATGCCTGGAGGGGTGGGCATTAATAAGTACTGGAGCGGTTTCCTTGTAGAACGTTTAGTGCTGGTAGCACTTTTGTGTGCTAAAATAATTGCTACAAGAAGCCTGGTATGGTAAAGTGCTAGACTAATAGCTAGTAAAAGTGCAGGAGAGAAGAGAACTAGCAGATATAAGGGAAAATTTGTAGAGCAGACTTTGGCACCTTTCAGAAGCTTACAAACAGTCCTGGATACAGCAAATCTGTATCTGGACGAGACTTTTTGGTCATATCTGCACCAGAGGAACCAAAAATTAGATCTCTACCTAAAGGAGAATTTAAAATCTAAATTTTTCACATCTGGGAGGCTCTAAGAACACAGGAAGGCAAACCTCCTCAAAAGAGTACTAGTGGCAACAACACTGGAAGTATTAACCGACTCATACACACACTGTAAGCAATGAGTTATGTGACCTGTAAAAAGGAAGAAGCTAAATTATTTAATGCAGGTTTTTCATCATAAGAAAAAAAAACTACAGACAAAACATTTCTCAAATTTTCACAACTTGTGAGAAAAAACTAACATGAGCCTGGCGATTCAAAATTCTGATAATCAAAGTTGCAGAAGCATACACTTTTCCCCAAACTTATCAATAATCTTCCCATCCTTGTCAGACAGAATAGGATTTAACCAAATATTTAGCAGCAGTAGACTTAACTAAAGCTATAGCTGTTAGGTTAAGCTTAGGATGAGTGTATAAAAACTGAGCAACTATCTCTGCCTTTTTGGAGGCCCCAGACTGATCATCAGGAAAATTGCAGGCAGTGACGCATGTCCTCCAAAGCTGAAAGAACTGGAGAAATGGGTGCAGGTTCTGGAAATTGCTTGTGTTACCAGCTCACAGTAATTTCTGAGGGACTGAGAAACCTCAGTGTTCTCTCACTGAAAACACTGGCACACATTGGAAATAGTCTCATAGAACGAGAGACACCCCCCCCCCCCCAAGGAGAAGCAGAAACTAAGCTCTCCACAGAATCTGAATCAGAAAACAGAGGAAAACATTTATATCTGCCCCTTGATCTTCCTGTCTAGATTCAGAATCTTGAATCTCTACATGAAAAGATGAGTCCCTACCTCATTTAGCAGAAATCGTCTTAAGAGGATTAAAAGCCTGAATTAAACTCTATGCCAAATCCAGTAAACTACTCCTATTAAATTTGAGGAGTGGATAAATGTTTAGGGTAAAAGATAAGTGGTTGACTACAGCAGAGGTAACTACCTACGGCTGAAGGAAACTGCCAGCCTGCTATGGTGGTAAAGGCGGTCTGCTTAACTTTTTCTTTTTGCGGTTAGAAGGACCAATGCAAAAACTATATTTTAATGTGGAAGCTTTTTCCCCAAAGGGAACTTAACTGCCCAGAAAAGGAAGAGCACAAGCCACCCTTCAAGCCTTGAAAGCTCGCACATGAGTGCAGTCTTCAACAGCAGGAAAGTTCTGGAGGGCTTGGTGCCCAAACATGTCTTTTTAGTAAGCACAGCTTGAGTTAACAGTTTGGGTGCATAGTTAAGTGCCCTTTAAAGCTTTGTAAGCTGGCCGGCTGTTGTATCCTTTGCAGGATAGAACACATACAGCTAAGGCTACTTCAGCAATGATCACTATTAATCAACATTTACTAGCATCTGCTGATAAATCCACCTGAACAATTAATTTAAAGCAATCCACCTGAACAATTAATTTAAAGCGCCCCCAGGAAAATAATGAAGTGCATAAGTAGTAGTAGACATGCATCTGATCCTGGATCCCTCTTTAAAGTACCTTGGGTCATCCAGTCTTCAGATATCATGCTTTAAGAACTTCAGCACATCATTAAGTTGGGTACTGGACATCCATGCAACTCATGCCCCTACTAAAATATATACACACACAAAACTGATCAACAGACCTTGGAAGAAATTTTGGACTAGGGTACCACAAAATGCTGTGATTCTGGTCCTCAGACTGACAGGTATTTCTCCTAAGCCTGTTTTAAGGGCATGCACATTATTAAATAACAAGCATATACAAAGAGTTTTCATGAAAACCTATATGGAGTTTACTTTCTAAAAAACTTCTATTCTGAAAAATAAAAAAAGTGCTCCTCTTCTGGACCCCCTGTTAAGACTTCTGAAAGACACTGCTATGATTTGTACTGCTTAAAAGTTGAAAGGTATGTTTTATATATGCCTGTGGGATGGTACCTCATTCTTAGTCATGCTTCACAGATTTTGTTTTTGTGTTTTTTATTTTCTTAATCGACCTCTCTAGACCTCATTTTTCCTTCTCTTAAAAACACCTTAAAATGACTTTCTATTTAGGAATAAGTGAATCAGTAGAAGAAGAGAAGACACGAAAGGTAGCAATTTCCTACTCACAGTGAAAGTCTGTAATTTTTTCACCTTCCTTGTAAAAGCTTCACCTATCAAGCTTAGCAAAGTACATGCAAATGTCAAAAGAATAGTGAACAGTATCCCCCTAAATTAATGAGGATCAAAATTAGAATCTTTAGACAGAATTTGATTCTTTAGACAGAATACGATGCTCACAATAGGACTTGTTTGCACTTTTGAGAAGGGGTCATCATGAGTAGTGAACCCAAAGTCACAATTCACTCTTACTAAGTTCAATTTCAAAGTCAAATCCGGTAAACAAGATCTAGAGGCAAAGGAAAGACAGATGAAATGCTGAAAAAACACATGTCCTCCCTGTGATCATGTGGGACCCCCCCCCCCCCGAGTGTTCAGTTTAGTAGGTGGGCTGAGCATTCTAAATTGGCTATAAGTATGCATGCGAGTGTGTGGTGTGGAAGAACTGCAGTGGCAGGGCTAGCCACCTGATAATGTAATCCTTGGTTCTAGAGGATTGTCATTGTTGAAGTGACACCCTGACCTCATGTGCAAAAATGGGAAAAAGGGGTCATGGATGCATGCCTGGATGGATGAATTAAGGCAAACATTTACTCTGGGTGGCAAGATGAGAACAGAGCTGGAGGACAAGATGCACACTCAAAGACTTGGTTGGTTCTTATAACTATCAAAAATGTCCATTCTCATATCAACACGGATGTGATGATGCTAAAAAGAGAGGATGGAACATGTTTAGCCATAAGAAGTATGAGGTCAAACTATCAATGATCAAGATTAAGTACTGAAGCAACAAAATAAAAGGCAAAATGACAAAGAAGAGAATATGTAGGGGAAAAAACACTAATGAAAGGTACAAAGGGAAGATAAGTGGTCGGGTCACTAATAAAGTAAGCAAGAAAGAAAAGGGAGACAAAACATTAGCAAAGTACTAAAGGGTTTTTGAGATGCTAGAGACCCTGGCTTGGAAAATAGTTCAAGCTCTAGGCAGGAAGAAAAAGACTAACAGTGAAGGGCTGTCCTTGATGATTGAGAAGATCCAGGGTGAAGCTCAATGCTGAAATTAACTATCAAAAAAGTCACACTGAAAGCATAACTAAGGAGAGGTAGGGTGCTTGAGTACTGAGAAGACACGGACATGATGCCCACATTGTACATACAGTCTTCTAATGACTAGAGCTTCTGGCAAGGCCTGCGAAGAGCTTTAGTAGTTAAAATGGTACTAGGGAAGATCAATAAGAGAAGAAGTTTCAAAATACCCAAATATACACACAGTCACACATGCACAATAAAAGTACACCTGGGAATGAATATTTTTTTTTTTGTCAGGCCTGTTACATAAAGAAAGGTAATGGTTGTGACACTAGAAAGAGGCAACCTCGACAACCAAATGCTTAGATGACAAATGTAGGGAGATGTATCACATGGCAAAAGAATAAGTAGGCAGTTGAACAGATACAAAGGACTACTCATAGAGGAGAAACAAGCAAGTTTAAGCACAGTGGGATGCAAATGTAATGCAAACAGGCCATACTTTCCTGTGCTAGAATAAGAAGTTAAAATCATTCCATTTACAGATCATGTCCCTCAACACTTTAGTATATTCATGTCAAAAGCAAAGTGTAGTGAGTACATGTTTTCCAACAGTCAGACTGGACTAGTCAACATGCTGAAATGGTTAGCCATAAAGCCTACTGCCCTACAGGTACAGCATGCTGCCAATCATGGGTAAAAAACAAGAGGGGGAAGAAACAGCCCTAACAGAGCAACCAAATGAGCTAGTCCAAAGCAGTAGCTTCCTAGGATCCAAAAAGTTTCAGATGGCATGAACAACTGTCTTTTACAAAAAGACTCGCACATACCCTTATCATGCATTAAACCCAATAAAGCCACATTTCTTAGCTACCTATGTGCATCCTCTGTCAACCAGAAGACACAGAGCACGTCAGTAGTCTGTGTCTTTAAGAAACAGCACGTCAGTACCATATGTTGTGGCATCACGATAACCACCTATCATGACTGCCTTGGGAGGAGCTAAAAAAAAAAAAAAGACAGAACAGAAGTCTGGGAAGATAGCTGATGAGATCAGTTAACAGGGTTCAGGCAATGTGAAACAGAACAAAGGGCAAGGAAAACACAATTTAACTAACCAAGATAAATAAATGCCACATGGCACATGACCATATCTGAAGCTTTCAACACACTGTACATGCCTTGCTACGAAATCCCAACTACTCAACAAACAGCCATGGTTTAACTGTTTTCGACATCAGCTACAAAACAATGCATTCAGTTACTGGGATGCGACTCCTCTACAAGGCACCTGTATTCAGGACATTTTTTTTCTGACACATACCCAACAGAAGATCCCATGAACATTAACAATTTCTTCCTGAATGTAACTTGTCTTATTTCTCACACAATAGGTAAGAGTTTAACTGAAATCCTGTTATATCACGTCTTGAGCTTTGGAATGGTTTTGTAGTTGTAAAGTCATTTCAATTATGAAGGTAATTCAAGAAAATGTTTGCCAACTCCTTAAGCTGGCCCAAACACAGGATTTTGTTTCTTTTTCTGGTGGTGGTGGTGGTGGGGGGGGGGGGTGCACCACTGCTTTCTCTTTTATACAACTTAGTGGAAGGATACAAACTGTATTGGCTTCTCTGAAGTTGTCCAACAAGCACCAAATCCTGGAAAGTGCTGTTTAAGATGTCTAGTTCCTAGTAACTTCTCCAAGCTGAAAAGTTTTTCATTAACCAAAGAAATTGCTAAGACTTCTTTTATTCACTCTTGTATGATGGGAACAAGTCCCTGTGACCTGCACATCTGGTCAGTTCATTGTTCTATACCATTTCCTGTTGCCTGGCTTTAGTCTCATTTGATGCTTTGCTTTCACAAGGGTTCAGAATTGCAACACAAAGCAAATGAACAAAACCTACAACTGTTACAGCAGCCACATTTCTCTGACATACTTGAGTTACTCAACAGACCAGTCCTAAATGTGAAAATGAAATCCACCAAGTTTGTGTGCGTGTTCTAAGATGTTTTCATAGCAACTGAGTAAAATCTTGTAACAGGGTACATGCTGTGTGACACACACACCTGCAGTCAAAGTTGTGCTTTACTAATTGTAGTTAGAGGATAAAATACACAGTATTACAGATAAAGTACAGTTTTGTACCTACCATAAATGTAGATGTCCGATAGATATGCAACTGCAGTCCTGACATATGGGTTGTCCTGCCTCAGGCAGCCCTTCGGTCGGCCAGATTCCAAAGTCTGGGTCCGGTGTCGGCCGATGTCGCCTCCTCCCCGACGTCAGAGCGGCTGGAGTATAAAGGCATCAGCCGACGCCATCTTCTTCAGTGTTTCTTGCCCCAGGTGCCCTCCAAGGAAGGCTAAATTTTGTGAATGGATAAACAGATAAAAACAGACATGCACAACAGTAATAAACAGATACACCATAATATATATCCCCAGCTGATAGGTAAGGGGAGAAAGGACCCAAAAGGGGAAAAACAGAGGGGTAGGAGGGAGGGAAAACCTGACTGCAGTTGCATATCTATCGGACATCTACATTTATGGTAGGTACAAAACTGTACTATGTCCTTCAAGAATGCAACTGCAGTCCTGACATATGGGTTGAATACCATAGCCAAGCTGGGGGTGGTAGGACTAAGCAAGAGATGGTGTAGCTAGAAGGCCCTGCAGGACTGCCGAAGCAAAGCCTGCTCGGGATCTGGTGTATAATGGCAGGTTGTAGTGTTTGGTAAATGTATGCATGGAGCTCCATGTAGCAGCCTCTAGAATATCTTTTGTAGCCACTCCTCTTAGAAAAGCTGTGGATGTGGCCATAGCTCTGGTGGAGTGTGGTCTAATATTAGCTGGCACACTTTTTCCATGAAAAGAATAACAGAATCTGATGCAGTGCCCAATCCATTTTGAGACAGTTTGTTTGGTGACTGCTTTTCCTTGCACTCCAGCAGCATAGGCTACAAACAGTTGGTCAGACTTCCTGGTGGACTTTGTTCTGTCCAAGTAGTAGCGTAGTTGTCTGTGAATGTCTAAAGTATGCAACGGCTTTTCCCCTTTATTTTGAGGGTTAGGAAAGAAAGTAGGCAGGTGAATTGCTTGGTTTACAGACACTCTGGATATCACCTTAGGCATGAATGAAGGATTGGTCCTAAGGGAAACTCTGTCCTGATGAAAGATGAGAAAGGGAGGAACTGCCATGAGGGCCTGTATCTCCGAGACTCTTCTTGCTGAGGTGATTGCCAACAGAAAAACCGTTTTCCAAGAGAGAAATCGCATTTCTGAAGATGCTGCTGGTTCAAAAGGAGGAAGAGTTAATTTTTCCAAGACGTAATTGAGGTCCCATGCAGGAATTGGTAGCTTCCTTGGAGGTTTGATATTCTTTATGCCTCTTAGAAGCTGTCTTAGCAAGGGATGCGAAAGCACAGGTGGATCACAGTTGTAATGTGCAGAGATAGCTGAAGCGTGGATTTTGATGGACGAGTATGAGAGGCCACTGTGAAACATTTCTGCCAAGTATTCCAATATCTGAGGTATGTTCATCAATGATGCATCCTGGCCCTTGACATTCCAGATGGTGAATCTCTTCCATTTGGCCGAATAGGTTTTTCTGGTGGAAGGTCTGCGTGCCTCCAGCAAAATTTCCTGAAATTTTTCGGAGGGGGAGTCATGGGTCTGAGTCATGGAACTCTCCAAGCGGTCAGCTTTAAGGTTTGCAGGTTCTGATGAACAGTCTTGTAACTGTGTTGAGTCAGGAGCAGAGGCCATTGAGGCAAGGGCCACGGTTTGGTGTGAGTTATGCTCAGTAGTAGCGGATACCAGTGTTGCCTTGGCCAGTCTGGAGCTATCAAGATTCCTCTTGGTTGTTCTGCCTTGATCTTCAGTAACACCTTGGTGAGCAAAGGTAGAGGAGGGAATGCATAAATTGTTAAGAGCATTCCAGCTGAAGGAAAGAGCATCCGTTCTCCAAGCTAGAGGATGGTGTATCCTTGTGCAGAACCTTTCCAGGTGATGATTGAGATGAGATGCAAAGAGGTCTATGTCTGGTCTTCCCCATGCAGATGCTATTTGTGAGAAAATGCGTGGGTGTAGCATCCATTCGTGTGGATCCAAGAAAT
Organism: Protopterus annectens; assembly: GCF_019279795.1. Lineage (NCBI taxonomy): Eukaryota > Metazoa > Chordata > Ceratodontiformes > Protopteridae > Protopterus > Protopterus annectens. The sequence goes on from NC_056746.1 coordinate 645,164,828, forward strand.
TTCTGCTCAACCTGTCTGCCAGAACATTGTCCTTGCCCGGAACAAACTGGGATTGCAAGTAGATGTTCAGTTTCAGGGACTTTTCCCAAAGAATCATTGTTAGTCTGCAGAGGGGGTAGGAATGAGTGCCCCCTTGTTTGTTTATGTACCACATGACAGTGGTGTTGTCTGTCCTTATTAGCAGATGACCTTGCTGAAGAGATTTTCCAAAGACTTCTATTGCATGTATCACTGCCAACATCTTTTTGATTTATGTGCTGATGCATCTCCATGGGAGTCCATTGCCCTTGAATGAATCTGCCGTCCATGTGCGCCTCCCATCCATGGTCTGAGGCGTCTGTTGTAATAGTTTGACTTGTTGGGAGGTTTGTTGAAAAGCATGCCTTCGTTTAAGTGACTTGCTTGAGCCCACCACAAAAATTCCCTTTGCAGGCATGGTATGAGTGGTATTATGTCTTCTAGGTTGTGGCCGTGATGCGACCACAAGCTTTTCAGGTACCACTGCAGCTTTCTCATGTGTAGTCTTGCCAGAGGGATTAGAAGAATGCAAGATGCCATGAACCCCAGGGCCTGCAGGGTCTTCCTTGCGGTCAGGTGGGTTAATTTTGCTAGGCCTTTGAAGTAAGCTGTTAAATGCTCTTGTTTCTCCTCTGTGAGGAAAGCCATTTGTAGCTGTGTGTCCAGTTTTGCTCCTAGAAATATAATCTCTTGGGATGGCAGTAATCTTGATTTTTGAATGTTGACTGTGTATCCCAAAGCCTGCAGCAATTGAATGCCATAATCCGAATGTTTTATCAAGGTCTGTTTGCTGTCTGCTTGTATTAGGCAGTCGTCCAGGTAAGGGTATATTTGAATCCCCTGGAGTCTGCAATGTGCCACTACTGATGCCAGGCATTTCGTGAATACTCTGGGCGCAGTAGATAAGCCAAACGGCAATGCTGAGAATTGATAGTGCTCTGTTCCTGCAAGAAATCTGAGGTATCTTCTGCAACTGTGTCTGATAGGGACATGCAGGTATGCCTCCTTGAGGTCCAGAGTAACCAGCCAAGACCCCTTGCCCAGCATGGGAAGAAGTTGCTGTAACGTCAGCATCTTGAATTTTGGCACCATGAGAAAAGTATTTAGAACGGACAAGTCCAATATAGGCCTCCACTGTTTTTCTTTTCTTGGAACAAGGAACAGTCTTGAATAAAATCCCTGGCCTTGTTCCTGAGGAGGAACCTTCTCTATTGCTTTTATTTGTAACAGCTTTGAGACTTATATGAGTGCCTCTGCCCTTTGATTTTGTGGCAGGTTTGGCATGCCTTGTCCTGTTGGTAAGGTATGGAAGTGGAACCTGTAACCTCTGTCTATTATGTCCAGAATCCAATTGTCCCTTGTTATAATGTGCCAGTTTTTTGAGAATAGAGATAATTTTCCACCTAGAGGTGCTTCTCCTTGAGCCTTGGTAGGCGGAGTGAAAGGTAAGTCATTGTGATTGTCCCTGTGGTGCAGGTGAACTACCTGTGCCACTTCTCTGATTTTGTGGTTGCCATTGGCGTCCCCTGTAGGAGCCTCGGTATTGCCCTCTACCTCGTGCACGCCTGTTCTTTCCCCTTTGAAACTTGTTAGTGTCTGGAAAGGACCAATTCTTTGAAGGCCAATTGCTGCTGAACCTTGGTGGCCGAACCTGGAGGAAATCCTTTACTGTCTGTACTGATTTTGCCTTCTCCTCAATAGATTTCAACACATCCTGACCATTAGCACCAAAAAGCTTCTGTTTATCCAGAGGTGCGTCCAGGAGCTTTACTTTAACATGATCTGGCAGTGGCTGTTCTTTCAACCAAGCATGTCTACGGATAACAGCCCCTGTCATAGCTGCCCTACATGAAGCCTCCAATGCATCATAACCACACTGTAGAAAATGATTACTAACCTGCTGGGTATTATGAACCAAATCCTGCAATGCCTTTCTATCTATAGACTCAGGAGAGGCCATCTTTTTCTGCAAATCATCCAGTAAATAATCCTGGTACTGAAACATATGAAAAAGGCAGTTAAGTGACCTCCTGGCAAGGGTGGAAGAGGTATAAACTTTTTTACCCCATCTCTCCAGGGACCTTGCTTCCCTGTCAGCTGGCAGTGGATTCTTGGCTGAGGAGGCAGCCACTCCTTTGGGGCCCTGTGAAATAGTTTCTAGATCCACAGAGTGGGCCTTAAAGAGATGCTTGTGAGTGTCAGGGACCCTGTAATATCTGTCTGGCTTGACAGGAGCAGGAGGGAGAGAATCAGGGGAAGCACTGGAGTTGGAGAAAACATCATCCAGGACATCCAAAACTGGAGGGATAGCTAAAGGTCTGTGCTGGGGTAACTTAAGGAAGGTACGTAGCCTTTTCCTAGAATCAGAAAATTCCTGACCCTGCCACTTAAAATGTTCCCTCATGGAGTGGAGGACTTCACCGAAAGAAAAATCCTCTGGAGGAGAGGCAGAGGGAATAGGTAGTAAGAATGGAAGTCCTTATGAGGTATTTGTTTACCACAAGACAAACAATTAACTTTCTCAATTTGTTCTGACATCGGCTGAGGCAAGAAAAAAAGTTCCCCAACGGGGTACTTAGCTTTTAGATGACTTCAGTAACTGAAAATACAGCAGCTGACCGACCGGCACTTGCGAACTGCTTCTGCTTCGGGCACCGCGCGTCAAGAAAGACTGAAGAAGATAGCGTCGGCTGATGCCTTTATACTCCAGCCGCTCTGACTTCGGGGAGGAGGCAACATCGGCCGATGCCGGACCCAGACTTTGGAATCTGGCCGACAGAAGGGCTGCCTGAGGCAGGACAACCCATATGTCAGGACTGCAGTTGCATTCTTGAAGGACATCTTCTTAAAGCAAACAGCACAATTATTTTTGAGAAATGTCATTTGAGAACAAGACTAAATCCAGATATATAAAAAAAAACAAAGTACCTAAAATAAAACAGCTGACCTAAACAGCCAAGGAAAATTGTAAACAATTATTACATTTATCTCCTGGCTCGACATTCCAACTATAAATACATACATGCAAACAAATCTCAATTATTTTCTGTACAAATGAACAAAAATTAGAAGTTATGTACTCACCATAACGTTCCATCTGAGTAGGTGACTTCATTCGGATGCAACCTGTGGGTAAAACGACCACGATACCGCATCTAG